>NC_057716.1:72231712-72280712 GCF_004010195.1 Chiloscyllium plagiosum | reverse complement strand
GGCATTTGGTATGCTTTCCTTTATTGGCCGGAGTATTGCGTACAGGAGTTGGGAGGTCATGTTACAGCTGGACAGGACATTGGTTAGGCCACTTTTAGAATATTGCGTGCAATTCTGGTCTCCTTCCTATCAGAAAGATGTTGTGAAACTGGAAAGGGTTCAGAAAAGATTTACAAGGATGTTGCCGGTTGGATGATTTAAGCTATAGGGAGAGGTTGAATAGGCTGGGACTTTTTTCCCCCGGAGCACCGGCTGAGGTGTGAACTAATTGAGGTTTATAAAATCAGGGGCATGGATAGGATAAATAGACAAAGTATTTTCCCTGGGGTGGGGAGTTCAGAACTAAAGGTCATAGGTTTAGGGTGAGAGAAGAAAGATGTAAAGAGACCTAGAGGACTGGTACATGTATGGAATGAACCGCCAGAGGAAGTGGTGGAGGCTAGTACAATTGCAACATTTAAAAAGGCATCTGGATATGAAATGCAAAGGTTTGGAGAGATCTGGGCTGGGTGCTGGCTGGTGAGACTAGATTTGGGTTGGATTTGGTCGGCATGGATAAGTTGGACCGAAGCTGTACATCTCTATGACTCTATATCTTCATAACCAAGAAGTCAGTTTGACCTGTTATTAGTTTTCAAGATTCAACATAACCAAATGAGAGAATGCAGCCCTTAGAATCATATCTACCTTCTCTACTTTGTTCATGATTTAGAGAAACAAGTTGCTTCTGCACTTACAAAGGCAACCATGATCCTGAAAAAAGTGGACCTTCAAGACATCTTGCTTCAAGACTATCCCATCAGGAAGATAGTCAGCAGCAGGCTACTGGGCAACTGACACATGTCAGTATGAATGCTTGCAAGACAAGCATCAGATTTTAGGAGTTCCAAAAACATGTTGAACAGCATAGAAACAGAAAATTAGACAAGTAGGCCATTCAGCCCTTCCTGACAATCCTGATAAAGGGCTTATGCCCAAAATGTTGACTCTCCTGCTCCTTGGATGCTGGCTGACCTGCTGTGCTTTTCAAGCACTACCCTGTTCGACTCCGATTCACGCTTCGAGCCTGCTCTGCTATTCAATACAATTATAGTTCATCATCCAACTCCGTGCCCTTTGATGACTTTAGACCCAGGTAATATATCTAATGTGTTCTTGAAAACAATCACTTTTTGGTCTCAACCCCTTTCTTTCGCAGAGAAGCCCACAGGCTCACCACCCAGGGTGAAGAAACTTCTCATCTCCGTGCTAAAAGGCCAACTCGCTATCCCTAAACCATGATCCAGCATATGAGTCATAAAAAGCTGCTGAGATTTTAGTTGCACAAAAATTTGTTGAAATCTGCGGCAATGCGATCTTTGTTGTTTACAATTAATAATATAGTCCATCTGATGATTATCTGTGACTGGCAGTTTTTGCCAGGCATCCTAAAACAAACAATTATCAGTGTAAAGAGTGAATACATACTTCCCCACAACTGACCTGTGTAAGTTTTTTCACTAATAATCCAATTACAATCTCAGTAAGAAATAAATAGTTTTCAGATCAGTGAATATTAAGTATAATCCCTGCTATGTCCTGTGTTGACAAGCTTACTGAGTAGCTTCACTCGTGAAGAATGGCCACTGGAGTCAGTATTGACAACTAGTAAACGCATGTGGAAATTATACCAATCAGGGATAAGATGACGGCTGATAGAGGTTTTAGACTTATGGAAAGGTTTGATCAGTTAGAGATAAAAAAGATATTTCAACTTTATGGCAGACCAAAATGAAGGCTAAAAGTTGAATACAAGCAATTATAAATCCAGTAAGTAAATCAGAGACATATCTGACCTAACTAATAACTACAATATGGAATTAGTTACCATAAGCAATTGAGGCAAATAGCACTGATCAAGGCAAATCCAGATAAACAAAGGAGAAAGGAATAAAGGTTATGCTGGTAGGATTAAAAGAAGGGGGTGTAAACAGTTATTTTCAGAGCATTAACATAAGCATGGACGAAATACCTTCTTGGTGTTGCATATTCTATATAAAATTGGGATCCATGAAAAATATTCCAGCAGTCAACATTTCCATAAAAAAGGAGGGAGGAGGATCAATGCGTAAAAACTTTTCCAAAATTGTCTAAAGATGTATAAGTAGCAATTTAAACAATTTTATTTCCTGACTTCTTCAATGCGAATACCAAATTTATCAGTTCGCTTAAATCTAAAGCCGTTATTTTTGTCTGAGTCTATTTGCAAAATAATGAAAGACATTTGGCGAAACAATTACTCAGACATCAGATTTTAATCGATTTCCTACCTTCTAGAGTTTTCATTCTTTGAAATGGTCTGCATCCTCCAGACACCATGGGAGTAAAGACTAGCTTGAGTGGTTCTGTGGAAAATCACCTGCCTAACATGCACACAAAAAATGTTGTCATCATGTTGCAGATCAGCAATGCTGCAGATGGTCTCTTACTTCCACAGTATATAGCCACAGGACCTGGTTGTTTCAAATCAGAGCCTGGATTTTTCTTCTTCTCAAACAAGCCCATTTCCAATTAAAAATTCTGATGGGACAGGTTAACAATTTGCTTGGTTGTGGAAGTTAAGTCTGTCTCCTTGTGGAAACAGCAACGGTGTTCAATCAAATTCAATGAAGTGTGAACAATTGCTCAAGGAAGCATATCCTATGTCCAAGGAACTCATTCTTCAAATCAGTCAAGCTGAGATTGGGAACTGTAGTATTGCTGACCAGTGCTTCTCCTTGGCAGGATCAATTGTGTTTTGCTTCTCGTTTAAGTGAATGGGTGAGGTGCCCACAATTCTCAGTGGTGCTGGAGAATTGCTGATGTCAAATAGATTTTCCATCTGGCAATGATACACATATTCAGAAATGTCTAACTAGATGCCAAATACTAAGCTTAATGATTCTCAACCCAGAATGACTGCCTTTTTGTGCCATTTTATGTTTTCCTCTCATATTTGGCAGCGATATTCCTTCACTAGTTAATTAAGAGTTGATGAAAAGTATTCAATGCATTGATATTAATGATAACAGCAATAATTTTCAATTTATAAAACCATTTAGGATGGCATCCCAAGCAGCTTCACAGGACTTTTTAAATATAAAAATGTATATAAAGAACAAGAGGATAACTAGGTAAAGAGCAGGATCCATTCGGGACCATAGAGGTAACTTGTGTTTGGATCCAGGACGTGCAGGCTCAGTCCTAATGAACGCTGTATCTTCACAATGGAAAAGGACAATGCAAGTACAGAAGTCAGGATAGAGGACTGTGAACTATAAAAACAAACTAACAGAGGGGAGGTACTAGTGGGTTCAGCAGCCTTAAAAACGGGATAAATCAGAAAGCCTAATGAAATCCTCAACAGCCTAGGAAGCAAGTCAAAGGAAGAAATATCGGGGGCCCCGACAGTAATTTTCAACTCATGTCAGACCACAGCTGGAGGAAGACTGCTAATGTTATCTATTATTTAAAAAAAAATGAAAGGGATTGGTCAGGAAATTAAAGGCTAGTCAGTCTAACTTTGGTCTTGGGGAAATTATCAGAAATAATTTGGACGGATAGAATATACATCATCAGGGATAGTCAGCATGAATTTTTCAAGGGAACGTTGTGTTTGACACGTGTGATCAAACTTTTTTTGAGAAAGTAACCAGAAAAATATTTTTTAAACTCATAACAGGAATGTGCGTGTCACTGGCTAAACCAGCATTCATTGCTCATTCTTAATTACAGAGAGGGCAGTTGAGAGTCAATGACATTGCTGTGGATCTGGAGTCACATGTAGGCCAAACCATGGAAGATGGTAGTTTCCTTCCCTAAAGGACTCGAATCTATGACAATGGTTTTATGGTCACCAATAGACTTTTAAATTCCATATTTTTAAATGAACTCAACTCGATAATCTGCCAAGGTAAGATTCAAACCCAGATCGTTATCTGGGTCTCCAGATTACTAGACTAGTTATAATACCACTGTGCAATCACCTCACCATTTGATGAGGGAAACACATGTAGTGTGGTATACATTGATCTTATAGCTTTTAACAAGGTGCTTCATAGCAGACTGGTCAAAAAAAGTGAGAACCCACGGGATGCAAGGAGAAGTGGTACTTTTGATCAAAAATTAGTGGACATGCAGGAAGCAGACAGTGCTTGTCAAGGGATGTTTCTAAGACGAAGTCTGTTTTCAGCAGCAGTGAGAGATACTGGGACTCATGCTTTTTGTGGTGTATATCAATGACTTGATATAAATGTATGATCAAAACGTTTGCAGTTGTAAGTTAGTAGGGTGGTAAATTGAGAGGATAGCTATAAAACCTCAAATAAGGATATTAACAAACTGGCCAAATGAGCAGAGCAGTGGAAAGTGGAATTCAACCCAGCAAGTGTAGAATTCTGGAAAGTACTGAAGATACAAGTGTCGCACATATCCAGATTCCTGAAGGTGGCAGGGCAAATAAATAAGCTAGTTGAGGAATATGGTTATATAGTGGAGGAATAGTTAAGGAGGAATATCTCTTTCTTAGTTGAGGTACAGAATACAAGAGCAAGGAGGTTATGCTGGAACTGTGTAAAATGCCGGTTAGGCCACAACTGGAGTTTTGCACACAGCCTGGTCAACACACAAAGAAGGACGTGATATTGCACAAAAGGGAGCACAGAGGAAGCTTACCAAAATGCTGTTCAGGCTGGAATGTCTGAGGTGGGTGTGTTTCCCTTTGAGCAGTGAAAGCTGAGAGGGGACCTGATAGAGGTGCATAAGAATACAAGGGGCAAGGTTAGGGTGAATAGGAAAGCACTTTTTCCATTAATAGAAGGGTTAGTAATCGGGGGCACAGATGTAATGTAAATGGTAAAGGCTAGGAGAGGAACTAAGGAGAATTGTTAATCATTCACAAGGTTGAGAGAGAGTCTGGAACTCACTGCCAGAAAGGGTAACTGAGTCAGAAGTTTTTCTAACATTTAACTAGTATTTAGATGTTCAATTATATCCATAGACTCCAAGGTTATCGGCTAAAAGCTGCAAAACAGGATTAAGGTAGGCAGATGTGGGTTTCCTCCGGGTGCTCGTTTCCTCCCACAGTCCAAATGTGTGCAGGTTAGGTGAATTGGCCATGCTAAATTGCCCATAGTGTTAGGTGAAGGGTTAAATGTAGGGGAATGGGTCTGTGTTGGTTGCGCTTCGGCGGGTCGGTGTGGACTTGTTGGGCCGAAGGGCTGGTTTCCACACTAAGTAATCTAATCTAATCAAATGTTTGTTGCACCAGTATAGAAACAATGGGCTGAATGGCCTCTTCTGTGCAGTACATGTTGAAGATTGACAGTCTAATAGAATACAAATGATATTGAGCTCAAGAGGGCTAGGTCAAAGAAGTAAATTTTAAGTAGGAACTTAAGGAAAAACATGGAAAGACAGAGGAGCTTTGGTAAATGATGAGTGCAACTTAGATTTAAACAGATCATGGCATGGTTTTTCCAATAGTAAGGGAATGGAGTTGCGCAATAGATCAGAACTAAAGAAATGTGGAGTTCTGGAAGATTTGTAGGACTAACAGAGGTTGAATTTGATGGGGAGGGGCTAGAGTTGTAGCTATGGCTAACAACAAAGGATGAATTGTTAATTGCAGCAAATTACAGCACATCTAGAACTGAATATCAAACAAAGAGACCAGCAACACCGAGGCAGTGAAGATTTGACCAAGGAAAGGTGGTGGACCGGAGAGTTCGGTTTTGTCATGCTAAATTTCTTTTTGCAACATGTTAAGATTTGGTGTACCCAGAACCAATCCCATAATGCTTTACTCAGAATGTCTGGAAAACTAGAAATTGTGTACTGTCATTTCCAAAATATGAAAAACTTTTACATGTAAACTGAAGGGACTGAGATACTTGAAAGTTTTGATTGCGACCCCTTGAAGAAAATTTGCGATATTGTCACAAGCGAAAAAAACAAAATAGGACACGATTAAACATCAATTTAATATGAGACGAGGCAATTCTTAAAAAGCAAGTTCTTGTGAATTAATTAGGTACAAACCACAGCAACACAGGAACTAAAAGAAATTATTTTGCCCACATTTCAAACAGTTTATGAACCAAGAGAGAAAAACAAGAAGGTGATTCATATCTGCCAGTTAGACTGAAGTGACCAAGTGCAGCCTTTGATAAATTTTGGACAAAGGCCTTTCACAAGTAATGATAACAGTAGCAGCACAAATGTGCATTACTGCCAGACTTAACAGCACATCAAGGACCAAAAGGATCCTTCATAAGTTGATCATAAAAGCCAGGAGATGTCAGTCAGTGTATTATCTTATATTTTTAATGATTTTTGTGAAATAGACAACATCTTTCTGGATAGATTTAAAACTCAAATATAAACAAACAGTCAGAAATGACTTAACATTTTTGAATTAGTTACAGAGGAAGATTGATTGAGGATCCAGCCTCCAAAGGTAGTCAAAGATTCAAGTGAAAGTTAAATAGAAAATGAGTGATTAAAACTCAGAACTCAGTCTAAAAGGAGAGATAACACAGCAATGACCAGCTAATTTCATGAAACAAGTTCTCAAGAAGCAACTACGGTCCATTTATATATACCTATTATTGTATAGATAAAACAACTGACAAAAACAGCTGAAACATTGATCCATCTGAATCAACTCAGCATATAAAGAATTCCTAAAAATGTTTACACGTATTGGCAAAGTTGCAGACTTAAATTTGGAAGACAACAACCATTTGATAAGCTTAATCGGTCTTTAAAAAAAAAAAGACGTATTGTCACACTTAAAATGATCATTCTGAAGTAGAGTTAAACATTATACTAAAGTGAACTCAGTTAAGGGTGATAGACTGCAATGTTGTTTAGAGTATATCATGGGATTTTCAACCTTGCCACTGCAACTGCTGTTATTTTGAGCTCATGTTGCTGAACTAATGATGAGGATTCTGATAAGCTTATTATTTTTATAGAGTTTAAAAACACTTAGATATTCAAATTTGTAAATATAATTCCATTTATGATCACTGGCAGAGTTAAGTGCTGCACTTTGTTCAATTTTCAAATTTTAATTGGCAGCAGGGTGTACTTCATCAATATAATGATTTGTGTTGGTCTTAACTGATCTCTCATGGCATTCTACATCGGAAGTTAAAAAAAAATAAAGTTCAGCTTTTGAGTGAGTTAAGACTGTACCAAAGCGCACACAAGTATGTGAAATGCATCAATTCTACTCTAATAACATGATAAATTTGAATGCATTCAAATTTATAAGCAAAGTCTCTATGAAAATCCCAGCAAAGTCCATCAAATTCTAATAACATTTTTGCCAGTGGAGAGTGTATTGTGTAAGATCATTAGAACAGATCATCTGGACTTGTTGGGCTGAAGGGCCTGTGTCCATACTGTAGGGAATCCAATTTTAAAAAAGGGCTAAAATGGTTCATCCAGCCTGTTTTATCACGTGTTCACAGCAGACCCAAGTGTGACCTGACATTCACTCGCTGGCTATGTTCCATTATCTTGAATTTCCCTGTTGATAGAAATCTAATGTAGATTTGAATGTATTCAATGACACAGCCTCCACCGCTCACTGAGGAAAACAATTCTAAGACTGATAAGCTTTAGTGAAGAAATTCCTCCTATATATCAATTTTGAAAGGAAACCCTAATTTTTAAATTGTACCCTCCAGTTTTAGACTTCACCTACAAGGGAAACATCCTTCCAGGAAATGCTCCATTAAAGACCCCAGAATCTTTATATATTTCAGAAAGGTCACCCCACATTGTTCTAAACACCTGTCCCAACTTGCTTAATCTTTCCTTGGAAGTCAAACCTTTCACCCAAAGAATCAGTCTGATGAAGATTCTCTTGACTGCTTCCAATGCAAGTATTTCCTTCCTTATACAAGGAGACCAAAACTACACACAATACTCTCATCAAATGTTTTGTCAAACTGCAGTAAGACTTTGCGACATGCAATAAAGGCCAGATTATCATTTGTCTTGTTGTGATTCAAGTATAAGATTGCCTTTTTCTATTCTTCCTGCCAAATAGACAATCTCAAGCTTTCTCAAATTACTTGTTAACTTTTGACAGTTATCTGGGTTCTTTCGCAGACTCTATATATTCTCATAATTTGCTTTCCAATTTATTTTTTGTCTTATCAGGAAAGAGATCTATAATACAATCTATCCTTTCATCAAAATCATTCGTATACACGTTCTAAATACTCGAGATCCCAGAACTGATACCTACAGTATTCCATTAATTTGCTAACTTGAAAATGATCCATTTATCCCAATTACCTCTTTTCTGTTAACAAATCCTCCTTGTACTAGTATACCACACTCATTATCTTGTGAGGTAATCTTTTATCTGGCATCTTATTGAATATTTTGGAAATCCAAACATACATTTCTACTAGTTTCCCTTTATCCACTGTGGACATTCCATCCTCAAAGAACTGTAATAAATTTGTCAAACTTGGCTTTTACAAACTCATGACTAATGGTATTATTAATTTTAAAAACACCACACAAACATGAGAAGAGGTGCATTTTCAAATGTTTGACAGCTTGTTAGATTTACCAGTTAATTTTCCTTATCCTGTTGTGTCCTTGGGCTTCAAAATTTGAACATCTAATTTCAGCAGGGATTAGGACATCAAGTTCAAGACAGAAATTCATCATTTTTATTTGGTGTAAAAGGAAATTTTAAAAAATTAACACCACTAGATTTAATTTATTAAATATAGGAATGTAATCTGAAGTACAAAGTTAATTTGCTCACCTGCACACTGTTGGCTTTGTAGCTGTTGAGAATTGCATGGGGAAGATGGCCGAGGGAATTGCATCTGATCGGTTCCTGGAGGTTGCAGATAACCTACTGATGAACTTTAAAAAGAGATACAATGTATACTTTGTATTGAAACTAATCTAGATTTGGATCAAAAGAACTAGCTCCACTCTATTCAAAGTATAAAAGTTAACTTTTCTTTGTTACACTTTGCAGATCTTTTAATGCCAAAGATAATTGTTTTCCACTTTGATCAGGTGCAATCTATTTTAACAGAAATAAAACAAAATACCAAGGTATGAGGCATTTTGAAGTCATAATCATAGCAACAAGACATTCCACAGAAATCCTGGAACTGACAGTTGTGAAAAACAGCTGGTCTGAAGTGAAAAATGTCACATCAAAACAAGGTGCAAGGAAAAATGTGCAGGACCTCATTGCTAATAACGTATTTAAATTTGATGAAACTAACTGGCAATCTCAAAACATGGTACTTACAACAAATCTAAACTTTTATTTAAATAGCAATGAGACTGCTCCTTGTATAAATGGTCAGAAATCATTGCAGTGAATCATCTCAGGGCTAAATTAGAGTTGTTGAAGTGAGGATGTGGGATTTTCAATTGGGATTTCAGCATAGGACATTTCAGTAAGTGATCTGAAGTTCAGAAACACCTTGCTCAGAATCAACTTTCAATCTATATTGAAAGATCAGGGACAAAAGATGACATTATGCACGTCCTCATAAGTTGGAACATAAAGTGTGAAAAAGGAGAAACAATCTGTATTAAACAAAAACAATGCTAAGTTAAGGTTCTAACAGGAAGGTAATGGTTCTTCACAGTTTGTATCTGAAGGAAAACATCTTGAATCCTGAGTAAATCACAACAAGGGCAGTGGAATTATAATACTTGAATAATACGTTAATTTAATTTACTGTTTTGTACATTCAGTGGAGAGGCATTCAATTCAATTCCTAAATAGGATATACATAATAGGAGACTTGGATAGGCAGTAATCATATTCAGCAATGGAAAAGCAGTATGAACTTTGATTAAAAGCAATAAATGACAAGTGGTTAAAACTCTAAGAATTCAGAGATGTCAGTTTTGCCTGCCTTTTTCTATTCCATGAGCACACAAAGTTTTTATTTTTTTAAAAATTGCTATGGAGAATGTGGTGGTGAGCTGCTTTCTTGAACCACTGCAGTCCTTGGCATGTAAGAGAACACAGAGCTGTTAGTTAGGAAATTGTAGGATTTGACCCAGGGGCATAGAAGGAACAAGCTTTATAGTTCTACCTCAGGACAGTGGATGGCTTGGGAAAGATCTTGAAGACTTTGATGCTCAGAGACATCCGCTGCCCTTATCCTTCCAGGTGGCAGCAGACTCTTCTTGGAAAAGAAATGTTAGAGGAGCCTTGGTGAGGTATTACACCACATCTTGCAGAGATGACACACACTATACTGTACATTGGTGGCTCAGGGAGCTAATGTTGAAATGAAGGTGTTGGATGGAGGGTCAACTATGTGAGCTACTTTGCCCTTCATCACCAAGTTTCTGATTGTTGCCTGGTTAAGTACAGCTCCAACAAGATTAGAGTATTTCATCAAACTCCTGACTTGTGCCTTGAAGATGGGCAACAGTCATTGAGGAGACAAGTGGTGAGCTATTCACGGCAATATTCTGAACTGCTTTTGAAGTCACAGTATCAGCATGACTGACCAGAAACTGAACTGGACCAATGATAACTCCAAAGTGTTAAAAATGGGGGATTTGGCGACGGCAATGCCATTGAACATCAATGAGTGATAATTAGATTCTCTATGGTTAGAAATACCATTGCCTTGCAGTTGTGGGTCATTAATGTTACTTGCTACTTAGCCCAAGTCTGAATATTGTACAGATATTGCCGCACATGGGTACATGGACTGCTTCAGTGAAGCTGTGGTGCTGAACTACGTGCAATCAGTGAACAAGGTCAGTAATGAATAAATTGATGATTGGGCCTCTGGCACTATCCAGATGAATTCCTGCAGTAAACTCCTGAGGCTGAGGTGACTGACCACCAACAACCATGACCAGTGGAAAGATTCCACTCCCCCACGCCCACCTCCATTTTCACTGACTGCAAATTTGCTAGGGCACCTTGGTTCCATATTTGCTCATCTCATTTCTGAAGTTAAGCATTTTTGTCCATGTTTGGACAAAGGCTGCAATGTGGTTGGGAGCCGAGTGGCCCTTGGCCTAAGTGAGAGGTCATTTCTAATCATATTAGGTACTTGCTAGCACTGTTTATCAACCATTTAATCACTTTACTGGTCATCAAGAGTAGGCTGATAGTATGGTAATTGGCCAAGTTGAATTTGTCCTGTAATCTGAACTTGGGACATATCTGGACAATTTTCCAGAGTTGGATGGATGTCAGTGTTGTAGATGTGCTGGAATAGCTTGGTTAGGTGTGTATGACGTTCTGGTGCATAAGATTTCAGTACTATTGTTAGAATGTTATCATGACGCACAACATTTGCAGTAGCCAACATCTTCTGCTGTTTCTTGATATCACATGCAGTTAATTGAATTGATTAGATTCAATGATATTGAAGACCTGAGGAGAAAGCTGAGATGGATAATCCAATTGGCACTTCTGGTTGAATACTGCCACAATACTTCAGCATTGTCTTTCACACTAATATGCTGAAGTCACATACCATTCAGAATGGGAACATTTATGGAGCCTTTACCTCCGGTTCGTTGTTGAATTGTCGATTACCAATGACAACCAGCTGTGACAAAACTGCAGTGATGAGGTCTGATCTTTTGGTTGTGGAACTGCTTTAGCTATCTATTGCATGCTGCTTTTGCTATTTGGAATGCAAATAGATTGGTGTTGTTGCATCATTGGAACCTTTATGTAGTAAGGGATGCAGTAGATCCAAGTTAGTTGCTATTAACAAGGGAACAAAAGACTGAAGGGAACCGAACAAAAGGGAAATTAAGCAAACATAAGAACTAACAAATTAAATTTCAACACATCTTCAACATTTCTTTGAGGAAGTGACAAAGTTGATTGATGAAGAAAGGGCTGTAGGTGTCTTGTACATGGACTTCAGTAAAGTTCCCCATGGTAGGCTGATGGAGAAAGTGAAGTCACATGGGGTCCAGGGTGTATGAACTAGATGGATAGAGAACTGGCTGGGTAAAGGAGACAGTAGTAGTGGAAGGGAGTTTCTCAAAATGGAGGACTGCAACCAGTGGTGTTCCACAGGGATCCATGTTTAGACTACTGTTGTTTGTGATATTCATAAATAATCTGGAGGAAACATATAGATAGTCTGATTGGCAAGTTTGCAGGTGACACTGTGGAGTGGCAGATAGTGAAGGGGGCTGTCAGAGAATGCAGCAGAATACAGACAGCTTGGAGAGTTGGGTGGAGAAATGAAAGATGGGAGTTCAATCTGAGCAATTGCGAAGTGATGCATTTTGGAAGATCCAATTCTAGAGTGAACCATATGGTAAATTGAAAAGCCCTGCTGAAAATTGATGCACAGAGAGATCTGAGTGTTCAGGTCCATTGTACCGTCAAGTTGGCAATGCAGATCGATAAGAGTGGTCAAGTAGGCATATGGCATGCTTTCCTTCATCAGACAGAGGTATTGAGTAGGTTGGCAGGTCACGTTACAGTTATATAGGACTTTACTTCAGCCACATTTGAAATACTGCATACAGTTCTGGTTGCCACATTACTAAAAGGATGTGGATGCTTTGGAGGGGGCGCACAGGAGGTTGAGGGGTACCTGATTGAAGTCCACAAAATCATGAGAGGTGTGGACAGAATGGATAGCAAGAAGCTTCCCCCCCCCCCCAAGAGTGGGGGGCTCAATTACTCATGAGTTCAAGGTGAGAGGGGAAAGGTTTAAGTGGAAAGTTCTTTATGCAGAGGTGGTAGAGGCGAACAGGATAGCGTCATTTAAAATGTATCTATACAGATATATGAACGGGCTGGGAGCAGAGGGATACAGATCCTTGGAAAATAGGTGACAGGTTTAGATGGAGGATCTGAACTGATGCAGGCTTGGAGGGTTGAAGAGTCTGTTTTTGTGCTGTAATTTTCTTTGTTGTCTTTGTATTGCCCCCAGCACCCAAAACTTGAATTTAACCTTCCCTAAAATTCTTGAGATTAGGACTGAACTATTGATATTAAAACACACGGAAGGTCAGATACAATCAGGAATGAAATAAAACGAAAAATCATCCGTTTCATGAAAATGAAAGTGAACAGTTTGAAATATTTCAAAGATACTGACCTCATACTATTTTGTTGAGTTGGTGGGATAACACTGTAATAGACTGGCATTCCTGCAGAAGGTAAAGGACCTTGGTTTGAATGACCTGGGATTAGAATTGGCTGATAAGACTGTTGACTCACGCCTTGGGAGCCTGGAGTTAATGACATCTGAATTTTAAACATGATAGAAGAAAGATAACTTGCAGCTTTGCAGACAGCATTGAAACCACAAAAAATTATTCCAGTATCAATAAATAATCAAAGTTTTTTTAAGCATTTTATATGTTAGCTAAGTTTATTAGATAACAAGTAGTAGCAAGGACAATTTTTGTAAAATCAAGTATCAGTCAATGAACTTTTCCAACTTTAAAGAGTATACTCACATTCTCTTGATATCAAATAACATTATCACTGCTAGGTTTACCACACAATCAATATATTATGGATCACAATTGAAAACGAAACGAATTAAACAAGACATAATAATGTATCGGCTACTTAAACAGATCAGAGATTATGTAATCTGACAATTGACTTATTCTTTAAAATCTCTCTACCAACAAGTAATAGCAGAGTGCCATTGAATAACCTTTCTTGGACTCCATCAATTGAGGGCGGCACGGTTGCACAGTGATTAGCACTGCTGCCTCATAGCACCAGGGTCCCAGGTTAATTCCAGCCTCGGGCAACTGTCTGTGTGGAGTTTGCACATTCTCCCAGTGTCTGCGTGGGTTTCCTCCGGTTTCCTCCCACAATCCAAAGATGTGCAGGTCAGGTGAATTGACCATGTTAAAATTGCCCGTAGTGTTAGGGAAATGGATCTGGGAGGGTTACTCTTCAGAGGGTCAGTGTGGATTGGGCTGAAGGGCCTGTTTCCACACTGTAGGGAATCTAATCTAATCATAATACTGAGGGGGCTTCACGTTATTCAGGACATAATCATCTGCTTGGTTAGCGCTCCATTTTCATCATAGATCAATGTGTCCTGTCTGTCACATGCACAAGTGACACTGTTCTTGCACCAAATTGCCAAGGCATGTCCGGGAACATTTTCCAAGAAGATGCACACCATTTGATGTAGATAAAATCACCGGTACAAAATCCTGGAACTTTCTACCTACTAGTACGGTGGAAACATCTTCACTGTATGGACTGGAGCAGTTCAAAACAAAGCTCACGACCACATTTTCACAGGAATCTACGGGTATTGCATTGCTGGTATCACTCTCAAGAGAACTGACTTTTTAAAAACCTTTCAATTTTAGGAATATTTAACAGCTTAACTGCAAAGTGACTGTCAACTGTTTCAAACAACCCAAATCCAGGAATGACACCAGACTGGAGGGGGGAGTGGGGGGGTGGGGGAGAGAGTGTTCGTGGGGGTGCAGGTTCTCTATTCTATAATGTGATTAGCGAGCATGCATTGACTTTAGGGAAGCTAACAGACTGCAGTAATGTAATGGCACCTGCTATTTCCAACTGAACTGTATCAGGATATGTTAGTGGAGCAACTAGGATGGAATGTGAGGTTACATGTTAGTAACACAGCTGATTATTTTAAACCAAAAGATTAGCCATCCTCAGTAAAACAACTGGTTGAGGCCTGGGACATATCATGGTACTTTGAACAAAAATCATCTATATTTACATTACCTTCAAACTTTTCTATTTCCTGAAGTGAATGACAAGATAGGCAAATAAAAATCACTTCAAGTGACATACCTGATAGGACTGCATTGAAGGATACTGAATCATCATGCTTTGCATCTGACTGCCCACATTGCTATGTTGGCCACTCACAACATTTTGATTTTGAGGCTGAACAGTAACCAAGCCCTGATAGCTCTGTTGTTGACTTGACATTGACATCATTGTTTGAAAGCCTGCAACAACACAATTCCAGATTTGTAATTTAGTCCATTTTTCCCACAAACTAGGCACTTCCCAAATAATATGAAGGATTTATAATGCCTTGAAACATGAGTATTGGTAAAATGGGACTGCAAGAAAAACTGAGTTCAAATTCTATTTGATAACATGTAAACTTTCAAAATGTGGATTTTTTAGTTAATTCCCTATTATATCATGTGGTACCTTCAAATTACATTTCTCTCTCAAAATACATGGTTTTATTTAGAAGCAAAACATTGAGTACATTTCATTCAAAGTAACTTGCGTTTCATATTAAAGAACACTTGCAGAAGATAGATGTCATTTTAGTAAAAATAACAATTCTGACAAAAGTTTATTCAATTTTTGTGTATTTTACTTAAAGCAGAATTGTATCTTCTTTGAGTGCGGTTTTGGTCAGTTGCATGAATAGCTCATCTAATTCTTGCTAATTTTGCTTCATTTATGCTTTGCTCAGAAGACATTTTTGTTAGAAAATATAACAATTGATAGTTTTGACTTTTGAAGTACTTTATGGTATCTAACAACTTCAATGGTCTCAGTATTGCAAAGGAAATTGTGATGCATCCAAATTTGCATTGCAGACAAGCAGAATAACAACTCAGCAGGTCCATTTATGGGTAAGTCAGATAATATTTTCCAATCAACCAGTTCAGAGATGTGAGCAGGTGGGAGTTGAACTAGGTGTCCTGGCTCAGAAGTAGGGACACTACCACTGTACCATAATTAGCTCTATGAAACTTGAAATCTGGGTTCATAAGTGACATTACCACCCCTCATGCTAAACCAGCTATCTCCAGAGTTGATTCAGTCCAGGTGGTGCTCAATGGAATTTTTATTTAAGAATTGGGTCTTGGGATTCTTGTGGCACCAAGAGACCAAGGTTCAAAACTCACCAGCTCCAAAGATGTGCAGTGATATCTCCGAACAGGGCGATTCGGAGATAGATACATAAAAATAAAGACAGCTGGTGTTGTCTTTAAGAGGCAGCATGTAGTTTCCACCAATACTCTTGCAGTAGAGACAAGTGGGTCTCTGAGGGGTACAGTGCCTAATTTCCTCATCTAACTCAATTATGGATTAATCGCCTCCTTCTCACTTGGCCTTCTCCAATCACACTGGTGGTTTTGCATTGACCTTACCAGGCTTTGCACATAAATTGATTAATTGGAAACACGTTATTGGAAGTGTTTCCAATTATCCAAGTGAAGAAGAATCACCAGTGATTTGGTGGTGGAAAAGCGCCAGTCGGTTGTGTGTAATAACACTTCTGGGTATTAGAACAAAAAGGTCCTTGTAGGGAAAAAAAAGTGTTCAGTTGTGCATGAAAGCACTCCCTTAAAAAAAAAAGCTGACTCGTGTGGAAAAACGGTAGTGCACCTATCTGTGAGTCAGAAGGCCTAGGTTCAAGTCCTACGTGAATCAAAGAGAGAGCTGGGATTTGCCACAAGCAGTGTTCATTTGTTTAGTTCATTAGTTAGGGGATTTGATGGTGGATCCACCACAAAACAAAATGTGTTTTAGAGCTCTTGTGGCACAATGGAGGAGCCCATGCCTCTAAGTCAGAAAGTCTTGGCTGAAGTCTCACCTGTGCCAGAGATGCGTCATCTCATGTCCAAAAGGTTGCTTAAAGTAACCAAGGCCTGAGTAATTAGGAGAGCTCTTGTGGTGCAATAGTACTCACTCCTTACTGGAACATGAGCTTTCTAGACCAGCAGTAGAGAAAGGACAAGGCTCGCTAGGTAAGGGACTCTTTGGTAATGAGGGAGGTTGAGAATTTCATCCAAAAAAAAAGAAAAAAAAACCAAATGTATGCTTTAGGAAGCTAAAATTGGACAGGGCCTGTGAGAAATATAAAGAGTACAGGAAGAACTCAAGCAGGGAATGAGGAGAGCAAGAAGAGGCCATGAAATGACCTTGCCAAGTAATGTTAAATAGAATCCTCAGGCATTCTGTACATACATTAAAAATAAAGAGGTTAACTAGGGAAAGATATGACTACTCAAGGATAAAGGAGGGCACTTCTGCTCAGCAGCAGAGAATGTGGGTGAGATCCTAAAAGAGTACTGAGCATCGGTATGCACCCAGGAGAAGACTATGGAGGAGAGTGAGGTTTGTGTGGAGCATGCGAATATGCTGGGCATTTTGAGATCAAGGAAGAAATGGTGTCGGCATTCAGGTGACTCAGACCCCAGGGCCAAATGGATCTATCCTAAGTTACTGAGAGGGGCAAAAGGGGAGATTGCTGGGGGCTTGACCAAGATCTTTATATTCTCAATAGCCACTGGAGCGTAGCTAATGTAATTTCTTTGTTCAAGAAAGGAAAGTAGGGACAATCTCAGAAACTACAGATGAGTAGGTTAGTAAATTTGCAGATGATACAAAGATTGGTGGAGTTGTGGATAGTATGGAAGGTTGTCAAAGGATACAGCAGAATACAGATCTGTTGCTGATATGAGTGGAGAAATGGCAGATGGAGTTTGATCCAGATGTACTTCGCGGGATCACATGCTAAGGAAACATATATAGCTAATGGCAGGGCCCTGAACAGCAGTGATATACAGAGGCATCTTGGAGTTCAGATCCACAAAAGTGGTAACGCAACTCGTATGGTGTTAAAAGTGGTGTTTGGCATGCTTGCCTTTATTGGTCAGGAAACTCATTACAAGAATTAGAATATCATGTTGCAGCTTTATAAGACTTTGGTCAGGCCACATTTGAGTATTGTGTTCAATTTTGGTCACATAACAGTAAGGATATGGAGGCTTTGTAGATTGCATAAGAAGTTTACCAGGATGCTGCCTGGATTGGAGGGTATGAGCAATAACGAGGCACCAGAAAAACAGAGGTTGTTTTCTCTGGAGCAGCAGAGATTGAGGGGAGATTTGATAGAAGTTTATAAAATTATGAGATGCATAAATAGGGTTGACTGTCAGAATCTCTTGCCCCCAGAGTTGAAGTGTCTAAAACTGGGTTCATGCATTTAAAAGGTAAGGGGCAAAATTCAAAGGAGGTGGTGAGGGGCAAGTTATTTTTTACCTTGAGGGTGGTGGTCAATGCAGATGCAATGGGGCATTTAAGAGACTTTTAGATAAGCACATGAATATGCAAGGAATGGAGGGATATGACCCAAAAGCAGGCAGAAGGAATTAGTTTAATTTGGCGTCATGTTTGGCCCAAAATCGTGGGCCGAAGGGCCTGTTCCTGTACTCTACTGTTCTTTGTTCAAGTTCTACCTGCTTCAGAGTTGTCAGAACATGAAAACATGATTGACCAGGTTGAATATAATCAGAGTTCAGACGAATTAGAAAATATATTTTTTGTATCATATAACAGTAAATAGTAGCGATAATATATTTACTGTTATAGTTATTAGGTATTTTGTACAGATAACATGGTTTGTAATTGTGGTCACTATTTAATTCAAGTGGCAAATTTATACTTTGGGTTTGTAAGCTGATGTTGAAGTACGACTACTCCAGAGAGATATTTCAACACCAGTTTACAAACCCAAAGTATAAATTTGGTATAGGAATTAATAAGTGATGAAAATTACAAACCATGTTATGGTACAAAATACCAAGTAATTATTCCCGCATTTTAAACAAATTCAATCTTTTAAAATCACTACTGTAGACTTTTCAATGATTCAGTAAAATTTTAAATTAAGGAACATTAGAAAACAGCATTACTTTCCAATCAACCTGTTTGGAAATGATCTCACACATCTCTGGAGCAGGGGATTTGAATGTGGGTCTCCTGGGAGAGAGGCAGGAATACTACCACCAAGCGACAAGAGTGTCTCAGACAAACAGCATCGCATTCTCTATAAATATGAACATCCAAGAACAATGTTCTATTTTAAACAAACTGCTCCAGATAAACTTCACACTAAAAGTGGCAAGAGATTGCAGCACAATGGTGTACATGTTTCAATTACTTCAACGCTGCGCAGCAAATGACCATCATTTTCCCAAGACAGAAAAGCAGGGCAGGATAAATAGACGGTTCAGAACCTTTCCTCAGGACAACAAGCACCATTCCATTTTTAGATGCTTTTATTCACCTCCCATCACCAAAATGGAGAAATAACAAAAGTATTTGGTGCAAAAGACAATTCCGTGCGAGTTAAATAAATTTTCTACAATCTTACTTTATGCAGAAAATATGCTTGATTTAATGTATTTTACAATGACAAACTAAATCAGAATATGATCCCTAATTTTTAACCAAATCATATTAATCTTCAGATTCACAGAATTTCAGTTAGCAACATCCTATTGAGACATTTGGGGGAAAAAAAAGACGTTCCAAGATCTGTTTCACCATATTTCATCTTGATATTGTAAACCATTGAACTCGCCATTTTTCCAGCAGATTATGAAGCAGCTGAAAAAGAGACCGGTTCACTGTGAGAAATCTAGCACTCTCAGACAGTGCTCCGGCCTCGTATTCAACAACTCATGGAAATACCAATGATAAATTCATATTCAACATCCATCAAACATGTGTCAGAATAGAATCCAACAGGGTGACAAGTTCAAAGAAAATCATGCCTGTTCATTCTATACCTCTGATTTTCACAAAATGGTGCAAAAACATGATTTAAGTCCATTTTTTGGGGGAAATAATAAATGTGAGCAACAGCATAATTCTTTAACTTCCTCTGTTCTCAGGATTAATTATTCCAAGGACTTTGGATGATCAATTAAATGAAAAATGTAAGTGATTAGATTCAAACACAGACTTGAAAACAAGAAAGAAAATGAGCACAAACAGAAACCAACCTGTTTGCTGGGCAGTTTGTGACAATGGCTGGTTCTGCTGAGTGTTGTAATGGATAGGGGCTACAGGTCGATACTGTTGATTAGAATGGGGGTACTGACCTGGAGCACAGTAACAACTAGACAGCTGAAAAAGGAAAAGAGAAACAGTTCTTAAAGAGGATTGTTGCTGTGAAATATGAGCCAAAAGTTTTATTTTTGTATCAACACAATAAGCAATCATTTCACTTGCACCAAAATCTGTTACAACAGCACAGCTCAATTAAGTGCACCACCATAATCTCAATATATTATGGGCATTGTATTTAAGCATCATCCCCATATACCAGTTATTCAATCCCCTTTAAGGACCCCAAAAGATTACACATCAGTGTAATCATTTTGTATATGGGCCTGTCTTATACTATTAGAAGTATTAATGTACAGTTTATGAAGTTAACATGATGCAAGATTAATGCTGGTTACCCAGTTTTGCAAAGTAGGCTTCCGCTTTGAATTCAATTTAATTCATCCGGTCTCAAAATTCTTCTATATTCTGCACAAATCAGTTTGTTATGGATGCAAAGCAACCTAAGAGTAGTAATCCAGAGTGGAATTTGCTCAGCAAATTCCAACATGCAGTTTATAATCCAAACGACAGGTGAACTCTGAAAGATTAGGTCAGCATAAACACCATTTCACTTTGGAATGAACAGTTATTCATGGCACAACTGATCCTAAGACCATTCTCAATGCTCCCTATAAAGCGTATACACTGGACTGTCTGGAATGTTTTGCACAGTGAGGTAGACATCTTGCTCACAACAGCAAGGTTGGGCAGGATTGAGTACTAAAACACAATTGCATAAGGGTTAGATATTGGGGGATGATTGAAGGAATAGGAGGCTCAAGTGAGAGAGTGGGAGGTATGTCTTGTCACATGGAGCCGGCAGGCAGAAAGGTGAAAAATGAAAAGACTGACAAGATCTGTTTATCGAGATAGAAAGTAGGCAATGATTAATGAGACCTGTGAGAGGTGATCTTCTAAAAGAAAAGCATGTTAGAGCCAGTGAGAGGTGAAGTTGGATGGCACATTTGAGGGCAAATAGAATGGTGAGAAAGAACAATTTTCCCTCTAAGATACATGCGTGCATGCCAAGCTACAATTACCAATGGACTGTGCATTGAAATAAATTGACTGCTTGCAATTTCTGAAAGTTCAGTGACTTTTAAAATACAAACTGATAAGATAGTGGTGCTCTAAGAAGCCTATATCCCACCCAAAACAACAAAAGAAAAAGAGTACTGTGCATTACCTTCTGTCCCAACGGATAAATGAGAAATCCATATATAAGAATCACATTTTGTAATAAAAATTAATGCCAGAAGGAGGAAATTGTATACTGGTATTGTTGGACTAGTAATCCAAGGCAGAAGATGAAATAGGGTTTTATATTAAAAAAAAACAATCTGCAACTAAATCTCTAATTCTTACCATGAAAATATTGTTAATTATGATGAAGTCATCTGGTTTACAAATACAGTTTATGGAATGAAATCTGCCATCCTGATCTGGATAAGTCTACAAGTGACTCCAGATTCACAGCAAAGTGGTGAACTCAAACACCGTCTGAAATAGCAACTCAGTTGTACCAAACTGCTGAAATGTCTCAACAAAGCAATGGCATCTGATGGAGCACATGACAGCAACCTTGTTACCCAAAACAAAAGCAAACTCAGCTATGTTAACCCTGAAAAGTCCTCCTTACCAATACCTGACAGCTCGTGCCAAAACGATCTGGGAAACCTGCCTCACGGACTAGTCAAACTCACTGAATCATACCTTACAAATAGCACTATAACTGTGCATGTGTGGGTCTTGCCTTGCCAACAAGATAAAGGCAGTAGAGGTGACAATAAAGTGAAATACAATCAGGAAGCCGTTGTCCCGAGTGTGCTGAACATAGACTTCAGAAGCTATGCTGTCTCATGGCATTAATGATAAACATGAGCAAACGGAATCGCCTCCAGCATTCAGTGTGATAACGACTGTAACAACAGGATAAAAATCTACGTTATTTCTACGTCACAAGTGCATTTACCACAGAGGCATTTATCCATGACAATATTGTGAAGAGTGACCATCTCCTTGTGGAGATAAAGTTGCTTCTTCACAAAGACTACACCTTTCAGAATGTTCTGTACCTCTACCACCACCCTAAATGAGATTGATTTTGAAGAGCGTTCAAAGTTTGGGATAAGATTTGTAGCTCGGGTGCTCGTTGTTGTTGTGGTTCTGTTCGCCGAGCTGGGAATTTGTGTTGCAGACGTTTCGTCCCCTGTCTGGGTGACATCCTCCATGCTTGGGAGCGTCCTGTGAAGCGCTTCTGTGATGTTTCCTCCTCTCATTTATCTCTCCAATCTTCAGGCACTCTGCCTGTATTCTTGGTGAAGGGCTTTTGTCGATTTTACTGCTCCTTGGATACTGCCTGAACTGCTGTGCTTTTCCAGCACTACTAATCCAGAATCTGGTTTCCAGCATCTGCAGTCATTGTTTTTACCTAGACAACTTCCTCCTGAGGTCCCAAGTATCAAGAAGTGAGTGGTTAGTCTTCAATCAATTCAATTCACACCTAGTGATATGAAAAAATGGTTGAAGACACTGGCTACTGAAAGGCTATGTGCCCTGACTATATTCCAGCAATTGTATTGAAGACTTGTCCTCTAAAACTTGCTATACCCTAATCAAGTAATACAGCACCAAAACAATATGGTAAATTGCTTAGCTATGTTCTGTCTACAAAAAGGCCAATTACCATCCTATTAGTTGACTCTCCATCAGTGACTGAAAGGATTGTTAACAGTGCTATCAAGGAGCAACTGCTGACAGATGCACAGGTTAGGTTCCTGACCTCATTTCAGACTTGGCCTGAAAAGTGACAAGTGTCATTCCACAAGTGCCAGACAATGGCCATTTCCACCAGAGATTCGAAACATCTCTCCCAGCCTGAAATGGCATTACCATTGCTGAATCTCCCACCATTAACATCAATAGGTTACAAGTTACCAGATACTGAACTGAATGAGCCATGCAAAGCAGTTGTTTCCCCTTTTGGGAAAGTCCATGCCGAGAGGTCATAATTTCATGTTTCAGGGGTCACTCAGTTAAGGCAGAGTGGAAGGTTTTTTTTCTTTCCGAGGGGAGTGAATCTGTGGCACTTTTTTGAAAGCAAAGGGCAGGAGAGACTGAGTTGTTTAGTATATTCAAGGCTGAGATAGACAGATTTTTAATTAGTAAAGGGATCAAAGCAAACCTACAGCTTATAATCTTACAATAAGTAGTCAGAGGTGACGAAAACAGCAGCAAGTAACTCACTTCATGATTTCTCAAAGCCTGACCATCGTTTAAGGCACAATTCAGGACTATAATGGAATACTTCTCTCTTGCCTGGACGACTAACACCAGCAACTCAAGAAGTTTGACAACATCCAGGACAAAGCAGGCCACTTGATTGGTAGTATATCCTCAAAACTTTCACTACCTCAATGCCAATACATAGTGGCTGCAGCTGGTACTATCTACAAGCATCCTGCAACAACTATTCAAGGATCCTTACACAGCGCTTTCTAAACCCACAACAAATTTCATCGGGAAGGACAAGGGCAGCAGATACATGGAGCTCCTCACCATCTTGAAATAAAAATATATCGTCATTCCTTTCAGTGTTGCTGGATCAAGATCCTGGAACTCCCTCCATAACAGTTCTGTGGTTGTACCTTACACAAGTGGACTGTAGCAGTTCCAGAAAGTAACTCATCACTATTTTTTCAAGGCTATGAGTGATGAGCAATAAAAATGCTGGACCAGCCAGTGAAGTGGGTTTCAGAGTGGTGGGTCTAAGTCAATGCTTTGGTTGGATTTAGTTTGGAACAACCAGTAAAATGTTCTTTGCCTAACTTCCAGGAGCTGCCACATTAATCAATTTTCTAACAAGCACCCATTTCAAATCATACAGGGTCTTATACCCATGGCTTCCAGCTACTTCATAATAGGAACCAGTCAGCTGCAGGAAATTTATTTTGAAAATTCAAATCCTTAAAGCCATTCACATTTAAGGTATTTATGAAGCCACTCATTCTGTAAATGAGACAATGTTTCATAACTTGCAGCATTGTTAGAGTCACTCAAGTGTAGGACGGGTTTCTATTGAGGCTTCAGCTCTAGAGGTTGCCTGCACAGGTGCCCTGGTTTTGAAGATGGGGTTTGTCCCAAGAAATCTGTTTGCGACTTCTTGCGCTTCCCATTCCTTGAAGCAGAGGATATTTGACAGTAGATCTACCTCAGGAAGATTGCTCTCCATGGTGTGCTGAGATGGAAGGCAGACAGTAGGTATTCAGGTTGAACAGGTAGTCATGGAATGGTAAATCAAGTGCAGCACAATGATTTGGGGAGTGATTCTTTTAAGGACAGGAAGGCAGTCAGGATGCTCATTGGCACATTTAATTGAACAAGTTGGGTCTTGGTGCATAATGACTTTTGTTAGAGAGGTGTGCAGTTGAATTCTGGGAAGTATGGAAAGGAAAAAGTGTTGAGGTCTAGAGCACTATGCCAGCAACGACCGTTCGGATCCAGCAAGTTTGGTTAGTAGGTTAATTCTGATTTTAATCTAGGTTACTGTTTTGTTTGGACTGTTGCCCAAAGGATAAAGTGAATGCAGGATACCAGGGTTATGGTAGATCCGAAAATACTAACACTTTCAAATAATTTTTAAGTGATAAAAATACCTAAAGTAACTAGCTGAAATAAAAAAGTTAAACTTTAGTTGTAGGTAGTACTAACATTTAAGATACACAATAAGTTCTACTATACATTGGAATTATTGTAAATTACAAAGTAATTAAAGTAAATTAAATAAACAGCACAAATAACTAAGCATGGACAGTTGTGGAAACATTGGATGCTAAGGCAACCCAGGACAAACACACGTGCGCAGAGTGTGAAAATCACGATGAATTCCAGATCAGAATTGTTGAACTGGAAGCTAAACTTCAGACATTCTGGACACAGTTTCTTATAAGAAAATCGCATCTCTCCGAAAAAGAATAGTGTATTTTCGTCAGCAGCAAGGAACAGGAGAATGTGACCACAACCAAGGAAGTTAAAAGGACTGAGCAGACAGCAGTGGAAGAGCCTCAGAACACAACTGTTAAATAGTTTGAGGTGCTTTTAAACTTTGTAGAGAAAAGGTCTGCAAAGTGAAAGAGCAGAGAGGCCATAACATGATGGTTAGGAAATCAGTCAAGTAGGGAGAGCAAAAAGGAATGTCATGCTAGTGGAGAACTGTCCTGTGCAGGGAATTGACACTGATGTCAGCACAATGAGTTTCAATCCGGAAGGCTGTGTAACCTGTCTCATGCCAAGGTTAGGGACATCCAGCTCAGAGCTGGAGAAGAACTTGGAGTGGAAGAGGAAGGATTCTTTTGGTCCATGTAGTACAAATAACAGAAGTAGGACAAGAAAACAGATTCTGCATATTTACCACGAAGAGTTAAACTCACATTAAGAAAAGCACCTCTAAAGTAATAATTATGGATTGTTACCTGAGCTTATGCAAATTGGCAGAGGACAAATTAGATTATAGAGATGAATGCTGAAAATGTGTTGCTGGAAAAGCGCAGCAGGTCAGGCAGCATCCAAGGAACAGGAGAATCGACGTTTTGGGCATAAGCCCTTCTTCCCTTCAGGAAGAAGGGCTTATGCCCAAAACGTCGATTCTCCTGTTCCTTGGATGCTGCCTGATCTGCTGCGCTTTTCCAGCAACACATTTTCAGCTCTGATCTCCAGCATCTGCAGTCCTCACTTTCTCCTATAGAGATGAATGTATGGTTTACAGACAGATGTTGGAGAAGTGGGTTTTGACTCGTGGGTATTGGCAACAGTATGGAGGAAAATGGGTGCTTACAGTTGGAACAGTGCACATGGTGGAATGATGGTAGTGATGAGGGACCTCTAGTCAGGGATAGAAATGGGCGTTTCTGTGGTCATGACGAGACTTCAGGATTGTGTGTTGCCTCCATGGTGCCAGGGTCCAGAATGTCACTGAGTGGGAACAGCCCATTCTAAAATGGAGAGAATAAGCATGATTGAGGTCATGGTCCACAACGGTACTAATTATACAGGCAGGAAGAGAGATGAGGCCTGGCAAAAGAAATTTCGGAAGTTAGGTACAAAGCTGAAAAGCAGCACCTTGAGGATTATATTTTAGGATTACACCCTGTGCCACATGCTAGCAAAGCCAGAAATACAAAGATAATACAGTTTATGCAAGACTAGAGAGCTAGTATAGGATAGGGCTTCAGGTACCTGGATCATTGGGATCTCTTCCATGATAGGAGGAACCTGCTCAAGAAGGACAAATCGCACCACTACCCTTGCAGGGACATTTGTCATTATTACTTGGGAGGTTTTAATTTAGTGTGAAAGGGGCTTGGCAACTAGAGCTGGAGGTCAGCATGTGGAGTGATCGAGAGGAAAGGGGCTAAATCAACCAACTCTAATACGAAGAACAGGCAGGGCCAGGTTAATGAATGTGGCAGGATTCATGGACTGCAGTGTATTTATTTTAATACAAGGAGTGTAACAGGTAAGGCAGATGATCTTAAAAACTGGATTAATACATGGGACTATGATGTTGTAGCAATTTCAGAAACTTAGGTGGAAGAAAGGCAGAACCGACAGCTTATTGTTCTAGGAATAAGATGGTTCAGGCGTGATAGAGGAGGATGTAAAAGCAGTGGAGAAGTTGCTTTAATAATTGAGGATGTTACAGAGGCAACAAGAGAGGACATCTTGGAGGGCTCATCCAGCAAAGCAATATGGCTACAATTCATGAATAAGAAAGGTTCAATGACTATGATGGGGAACAGATACGTAGGCAGATCATATTTGTAAAAATGGAGTTGCTGCAGTTTAACTTCCCCTATTATTGACTTGGATTACCTTAGTGCCGGGGCTTAGATGAAGCAGAATTTGTCACGTGCATCCAGGAATTTTTTTGAAACAAGACGCAGATAGTCCAAATAGTGAATGAGCCGTATTTGACTTTGTGTCAGGGAAACTGAGCCTGGCTAGGTGATCAAAGTTTCAGCGGAAAAGCATTTTAGGAACAGTAATCATAATTTGGTAACTTTTACGATAGTTATGGATAAGACTGGTACTTGGGTGAAGGCTAACTACAACAGTATTAGGCATGAACTGAGAAATTAGATTTGGGGTGGCTATTTGAGGGCAAATCCACATCTGACATGTGGAAGTCTTTTAAAGGCCAATTGATCAGTGCTCAAGACCTCAGCCTTTTACAAGTTACTATAGCTTGGCTGAAGAGACTGAAAGCATGGTGCTAAGTTTAATGATGACATGAATATAAGTAGGAAACTGAGGAGGATACATGGAGTCTACTAAAAGATACAAGTCAGTTAAGTAATGGGCAAAGATGTGGCAACTGGTGCATAATGTGAGAATGTGAAACTGTACTTCTGTAGGATTAAAAAAACATTATCTCAGCTGAGAGATGCAGTAGGATCACTGAAAACAAGGGGAATTGATCATAAAAGTTGGGAGTTTTTGCTACTGTTATACAGGCCAAGGAGACCACATCTGGAGTAACTTGGAAAAGGCTGAGGTCTTGAGCACTGATCAATTGGTCTTTAAAAGACTTCCACATGTCAGATGTGGATTTGCCCTCAAACAGTCACCCCAAATCTAATTTCTCAGTTCATGCCTAATACTCCTCTCTATTGTGGTATTCAGTACTCCTCTCTATTTAAGCAAAGATGGAAACTGCTTAGAGTAGGCATACTGGATTAATTACTTGGATAGGTGGGTTTTCTTAAGGCAGGACAGCTTATAAGAGCAGGAGTAAAAGGTGACTTGATTAAAAATACAGATTCCTGGGTGGAAATGGAAACTTTTTTTTCTCTCGTGGATGAATCCAGAATCAAGGGTCACTGTTATAAGTCATCACCCATTTAAGACAAATAAGGAGGATTTACATTTTTTTAATCAGAGAGTCGAGTGTTCTTTGGAACTCTCTTCCTCAAAAGAGGGTGAAGGATGAATCTTAACATTTTTAAGGTAGAGGTTGACGGGGAATAGTTCATGAGAAACAAAGGAGTGAAAGGTTATGGGGTAGACAAGAATGTGTACGTGAGGTAAAATCAGATCAGCTCTAAAATAACTGAGTGACAAAGCAAGCTTGAAGGACCAATTAGTCTGCTCCAATCTGTAATTTGTATATATGTTTGTAGTCAACGGCTTGCTGTGTAAATCTGCAATTCTTTTTGGCAGTGTTATAGTGGAGTAGATGGATATATGGTTTGAGAAAGATTTAACATGAAATGCCTGTGCTGCAGCAGTTCATCAACTTTAATGTCTTTGTTAATGAGCTGGTCCAGAATGCAGAAGGATGGACCTTGATTCAGAACAAACATCATCAGTACAAATAAATAGCTTCAACACTGAGCAAGTGTCAAGTACTCCAACCATCCTTTGATCTATTCAGACCCTCAAGTTGGCATTCATCGCCATTTTAAGGTTTTGTCTCGTCAACTCTTGCATGGTACCTGCAGCAGGGGAGAGCCACACCATGCAGAAATTATAGTAACCCCAAATGGGGTTGGAATCAGCCCTCATTTGCCATCAGAAGCACCCTCTGTTAGTTGTCATCTTAACCCTGGACGTTCCTGGATTTTTGATCTTGGGCCAAGATCCCTCTCGCTGTGAAACCCAACCGCAGAACCTGCATGGACTCCTCGGCATGGTGGGCTGTCTCAAGAAGCAATCCCAGGTGGAACAACAGAACTATCGGCAAATCATTTTGGTTGGCAGCCCTCCAAGCTGGGGAGGTTCTGTGGAGCTCATGGTAGAATTTTTAAACCTAAAAAAATTAACATTCTTCTCAATGGGAGGGACCACAGTTCCCCTCTAAAATCCAGCCCACAGGCACTAAAATAGCAGTCCATTCAGTTTTTTTAAGCCCCTTCCATCATTCATTAAGATCATGGCTGATCTAACTATACATTTATTTGACTTTTCACTGTCCTTAAGTTTGGTTAACAAGAATCGATCAATTTCACATTTAAAGATTAACCATCAGCTTTGTATCAAATGTTGTCTGAGAAGAGAAATTCATACTTCTCTCTTTATGGAAAAGGGCTTTTATAACTTCACTTGTGAAAGGTTGGAAACTAACTTTTGAATTGCTTCCTAATCTCACTGAAGTCTCAATCAATGAAAGCAATTTATCAACCAATGCTATCTGCTCTTATTAATACTGTGTTAAGTGTAATCAATTATCCCTTAATCATTCCACAGGAAATAATCTGTTACTTCAACAAGTAAACCTTTACAACAAGTGCATAAAAAGTTATATCAGACAAAAACAGGAAAGATAAGCTTAGCATTTTATATCTATAGCACAGATTTATCCCTCTCCTGAAGATCAGAAGTGTGAAAGCTATCCTGCAATTTAAGGGAACCACTCCTGACTCTACTGAACTATTGAAAAAAATGGATAATTAGATCATAGACCACGAATCCATATCTTGAAACATCTTTGGGTAGAAGTTATCTGGATCTGGCGTGCAACTATCTATTGCTTTTTACAATTCCATAGATGCTGATTTTGCTTAAAAAAAACTTAAGTTTAATACAGGACATTCCACATCATCCAGAGAAATATAAACTACCGTCAATCACACGATTTAGAAAAACCAGCACCTAGAAATGCTCCGTAAAGACAAAAATGCACATTTGTGCAAAGTAATAGAAAACGATATTTGAACATGTATCTTAGAACTGTAGCTATTCATTAACATGTAACTGCCTTCAAGTTCAACTCCATGTGGGTTAAGTTCTTAAGAAGACAAGTCTTCAATATGTCATTACAGTGGCAATGATTCAGCAGACAAACAAACTCAATAATGGGATGCAAGAGTGATTTATCATGGCGGGGAGAACATGTTTTCCCTCATATCTTCAGACAATTTTATAATTTAGTGCGCTGTTAGAGTGTAAACAAGCAGTTAACCAGGTGCATGTGCTGCTGAACTGCAGGTTCAGCCAGTTAAATTCTAACAGTACTCTCATGATCACAAAGACTACCTCAGTTATATTCCTTCCTCCACTCAATTTGTTGTGTTTAAACAATCAGCATGCATTTTTTAAATGCACGTACACAAAATAAACTTGAAAAATAAAACAATTATGTATTTAGTAAGATGGACTAGTCCACAGGACCAAATGGGATCTATCCCAGGTTGCTGAGGGAGGCGAGAGAGGAAATAGCTGGGGCCCTGACAGATATCTTTATGGCATCCTTAAATACAGGTGACGTGCCAGAGGATTGGAAGGTTGCTCATGTTGTTCCCCTGTACAAGACGTGTAGTAGGGATATTCCGGGTAACTATAGACCAGTGAGCCTGACGTCGGTGGTGGGAAATTTGCTGGAGAGGGTACTGAGGGATAGGATCGATTTATATTTAGAAAAGAATGGGCTTATCAGTGATAGGCAACATGGTTTTGTGGGGGAGAAATCGTGCCTTACCAACCTAACAGAGTTCTTCGAGGAAGTGACCAAGTTGATGGATGAAGGAAGGGCTGTTGATGTCATATGCATGGACTTTAGTAAGGCATTTGATAAGGTTCCCCATGGTAGACTAATGGAGAAAGTGAAGTCACATGGTGTGCAGGGTATTCTAGTTAGATGGATAAAGAACTGGTTGAGCAATAGGAAACAAGAGAGTAGTCGTTGAAGGGAGTTTCTCGAAATGGAGAAAGGTGACCAGTGGTGTTCCGCAGGGGTCAGTGTTGGGGCCACTGTTGTTTGTGATATACATAAATGATCTGGAAGAGGGCACTGTTGGTATGATCAGCAAGTTTGCAGATGACACGAAGATTGGTGGAGTAGCAGAAAGCATAAGGGACTGTCAAAGAATACAGGAGGATATGGACAGACTGGAGAGGTGGGTGGAAAAGTGGCAGATGGATTTCAATCCAGACAAATGTGAGGTGATGCATTTAGGCAAGACTAATTCTAAAGCAAATTATAGAATGAACGGAAGAAACTTGGGAAAAGTTGATGGGCAAAGAGATCTGAGAGTGTAGGTCCATTGTACCCTGAAGGTTGCTGCACAGGTGGATAGAGTGGTCACGAAGGCATATAGGATGCTTGCCTTCATTGGACGGGGTGTTCAGTATAAGAGCTGGTTCGGCAGCATTTAGAATACTGTGTACAATTCTGGTCACCACATTACCAAAAGGATGTGGATGCTTTGGAGAGGGTGCAGAGAAGGTTTACGAGGATCTTGCCTGGTATAGAAGGTGCTAGCTATGAAGAGAGGTTGAGTAGGTTAGGTTTATTTTCATTAGAATAAAGGAGATTGAGGGGGGACATGATTGAGGTTTACAAAATCATGAAGGGTATAGACAGGATGGATAGAGACAAGCTTTTTCCTCCAGAGTGAAGGATTCAATAACCAGAGGTCATGCCTTCAAGTTGAGAGGTGGAAAGTTTAAGGGGGATACACGCGGCAAGTACTTTACACAGAGGGTGGTGGGTGTCTGGAACGCATTGCCAGCAGAGGTGGTAGAGGCGGGCATGGTAGATTCATTTAAGATGTATCTGGACAGATAGATGAGTAGGTGGGGAGCATAGGGATACAAATACTTAGGAATTAACCGACAGGTTTAGACAATACATTTGGATCAACTCAGGTTTGGAGAGCCGAAGGACCTGTACCTGGGCTGTAAATTTTCTTTGTTCTTTGTTTAATATGTATTTCCCAATAGCTTGAAGACTCTAAAACATGACTACAAATTTCCATAAGTGCTAATCAAATGGCACACCCAAACTAATAGCTGTTATTCAGAGATTTGAAATACAAACTTTTTATAGCATTGACCATTGTGTCAAGTGTTACATCAGAAAATTTCTAAAAACCTAGAACTTAATTTTTTTGGTAAACTCTTTGGTTTCATCACTGAAGTTAATCGCGCAATCAGCAACTGAAAAATCAGAGCACCTTGGGTCCAATAACATTTATAATAAATTGGGAGCCTCAGAATTTACACAGTATAGATAAAGACTCTTTGGCCTACCACATCCCCAGCCATCATGTTTTTAATCCCAACTTCCAGCACATGACCTGTAGCTTTTTGTGCTAGGGCATTTCAACTGTTCATCTAAATACTTAGTCTTTTTTTTGGTTTGAGGATTCTACCTTGACCACCCTTTTCAGCAGAGTTCCAAATTCTCAATTGGCTAGGTGAAAAATATATTTCCTCAAATCCCTTTGAACCTCCTGCTCCTTACCTTAAAACTGAGTCCTCATGTTAATGGTCACTCCACAAAAGGGAGAAAAGTTTCTCATCTATGCCCCTCATACTTCTGTATACGTCAATCAGGTTCCTCCTCAGCCTTCTCTGCTCTAAGGAAAACACCACCAATCTATCCGGTCTCTCTTCATAGCTGAATTGCTCCAGCCCATGCAACATCCTGGTGAATCTCCTCCAAATCCTCTCGAATGCAACCACACACTTCCTATCGGGAAGCAACCAAAAATGCTCAAGTGTTCCACCTTAGCCTATCATTATATAAACGCTGATCAGGAGTGTGAAGTCTACAGTCATGTTTTCTTAAAATTATCCATTAAATCTGTGATATGTCAGTATGTTTACCAGAAGTATTGGTGAGAATAATGCCACACTTAGTCATATTGACAACATTAGTCATATTGACTTAATCATATAGTCAACATTGACCGCAACACAATACAACCAATGGGTCATATTTTCATTGGCTGGGGACATCAACAGATTACGTATGAGCATCAGACAGAAATTGTGACATTTGCAAAGACATTTGCATGGGCAGCAATTGTATAGCAAATGGTATGTAATAGAAATGTTTGACAATTATCAGTCCACCAATCAACAAGTTTCAAAAAATCATTTTTAATCCATCTGTTTGGACATCTGATGTGGAGGTGCTGGTGCTGTATTGGGGTGGACAAAATCACACCATACCAGGTTATAGTCCAACAGGTTTATTTCAAAGTACAAGCTTTCAGAGGGCTGCTCCTTTGTCAGATAGTGAGTTGGGCAGAATACATAGAACATAGAATTTATAAGTAAAAGACCAAAGTGTCATACAACAGATGTGATGTATTAAGACAAACCCAAATGGCTGTTAAGTCTTTATCACTTGGAATGAAGATGTAGGTTTTGATTGATTCATATGTAAATCCCAAAATTTCTTTGAAGTCACTGCCCTGAGATAACTTAAGGTTTCATCAATCTTAAAAAAAAAAAGTGACATCTCAGCTCAGACAGTGCATGAAAGGTGTGAGATTAGGATCTGTCTGTATCCCAATCTAGAGTCAGACTGGATTTATTTCCAAAGTAGGAATCTAAAAAATGGATTGCCTGTGCTTTTTGAACAAAATAGAATACACCCCATTAACTTATATGTGAGCATGTCTGCTAGTGTGATGGGGTCACCTGTAGCGTGACATGAACCCAAGGTCCCGGATGAGACCGTCCTCATGGGTTATGAACTTGGCTATCAGCCTCTGCTAGGCGACATGTTGTTGTTGCGTATCCATCTTGGACAACATTTGCATGAAGATCAGAGGCTGAATATCCTTGATCACTGAAGTGTTTTGGTGATGGTGTCCATTTATCCATTGTCGTAGCATCTGCATGATTTTGCCAATACACCATGCCTCGGGTCATCCTCATCTGCAGTGTATGACATCGACAACGTTGGCCGCGTCACTAGTACCTGCCACACACGTGGCGGGTGGTGTTCCCACATCTAATGTTAGTATCCATGTCGATAGACTGACATGTCTTGCAGTTGCTGCCATGACAGGGTTGTATGGTGTTGTGGTCAATGAATTGCTGCCAACAACAGTCTGTTTAAGGTTTGGCAGTTGTTTAAAGGGGAGGAGTGGAGCCATAGGAAAGATTGTGGAGAGGTGCTCATCCTTATCGATGTGTTGCAGGCTGCAAAGAACATGGCATAGTTTCTCCGCACCCGAAAAGTACCAGATGACAAAAGGTACCCTATCGGTCGTATCCTGTGCCTGTCTCCTGAGGTCATTATGGTTTTTCGCTGTGACGTGTCGGAACTGTCGATCAGTGAATTGAGCATTGTATCCTGCTCTTATGAGGGCATCCTTCAGCATCTTCAGTCTGTCTTACACTTAATGTGCATGTTGGTGATATAGTTATGTCGCCGCGTCTGCTTGGCAGTGTCTTGTAGCTGTACTGCTGTATCTTAAGCGAAAGCGGAGAATGTGGACTCCATCTCAATTTCAAGGTTACGGCACCTGCTGTAGAGTTGATAGAAGAGATGATTGAGTAGTTTACGGGGATATGACGGATAGGTCTCTCAGCATAGTCAGTATTGTAGGTTGACTTGAGTGGGTTCATGATCCGTAGTCCTGAACGGCACCCTCATAACAGCTTATAATGCTCAACTCATCAATCGCCAAACCGATGTGCCACAGCTAGAAACTGCAATGACCTCCTCAGGAGACGGACATGGGATATGACCATTAGGATACTCATCATCGTCCAGTACTACATGGGAGTGGAGACTACGCCAAGTTCTTTGCAGTTAATAACACATTATTGACAAGGATTAGCACCTTGCCAAGACCTTCCCTAACCTTCCACGTCTCGCCTTTAAAACAACCACCAAAACTTAAATATTGTTCACAGCAAACTACCCAGCCTTCAGGACAACATTGACCACAACACAATACAACCCTATCATAGCAACCACTGCAAGATGTGTCTGAGATGGATACTACAATTACACTTCGGCACACCACCCACTACATGCGTGGCAGGTATTCATGTGACTCTGCCAACGTTGGCACACTCATCAGCTAGAGGCAAGGATGCCCCAAGGCATGATATAGTAACAAAACCATGCAGACGCTATGACAATGGATAAATGACACCGCACAGCAATCAGCAGGCAGGGATGTTCCCTCCCAAGTGGGGAGGCCCTCAGAGGTCAAATGTCCTTGACCGCTATCTTCAGGTGAATGTCCTCCAAGGCAGACTTCAGGATACACAACAACATAGGGTTGCCAAACAGAGGCTGATGGCCAAGTTCCCATGACGACAGCCTCAACTGGGATCTTGGATTCATGTCACACTATGTGTGACCCCACCACATAGCACATAGACATACACACTCACACAGACCCACTCTCATGCTCTCACAGGCATATATTCTATCTCTCACACTTACCCTCTCCTTCTCTTCCACACACACACGCAAGTCTGAGAGAGTATTTGCAGATGCATTCTATTTTATTCCAAAAGCACAATCTGTCAGCAGTCTGTCAATGTGGCATTTGATAGATTCCTACTTTGGAAATAAAACCAGTCTGACTCCAGGTTGGGATACAGATAGATTGTAACCTCACACTTTGTCTGAGTGGAGATGTCATCTTTAATCAGATACAAATTAAACCAAGTTATCTCAGGGCAGTGACTTAAAAGAAATTCTGGGATTTACATGTCAATCACTGCATCCTCATTCGAAGTGATTAAAGACTAAAGAGCCATCTAAGTTTGTCTGATACATTGCATAAATTGTTATACTTTCAAATAAACCTGTTGGACTGCAATCTGGTGTTGTTTGATTTTTAACCTCTAGGCCATGTGAAACTGGAATTGGAACCCCCTGGCCCAGAAATAGTGACATTGTCACTGCACTACAAAAACCCTGCAACTCCCTAAATAGCCAAGTGTAGTTTTTGGATCTATTGACCTCCGAGTCAGCATGCTACCACTGCCTGGCTCTATATGCTTAAGGTTTATGCTGCCTCTAATAACTGATTTCTGATATAGTTTAAACCCAATTAAGTAGATCATTTTACCAGCCTAATCCTAATAAAGTGAATAATAAACAATGCACACAAAGGAACTTAGCCTGACAAAGTCCATTCTCAAGAGATACTTAGAGTCAGAGATGTACACCATTAGATTGTAATAGATCCAAGTAACAACATCCTTGAAAGTTCCAATCTTTCTTCTGATACCTGACCATATTCAAACTGAACATAATTTTGCATAATCTAAACTTTAGACCTGGGGCAAACAAGGACGCTGCAAAGAACTACACAGAATCCAACATCAAATGAGGAATCAAAGACAGTGTATCTGACATAAATGCGTTATGGGCACATCATAACCTGGTACTGAGGAACATTGCCAAGGTAATGTAAAAACTTTACCCTCCATATATTCCTGCAGCAATTCACTGAATAGTGTTTAATGGCAACTTAGTTCCATTCTCTGACAGTAATGCACCTCAACTAGAACATAAAATTTGTCCTTCACAAGAAGAATATAAACAAGTGTCGTTAAAAACAAAGTCACTGCATGCAAGCTTTCCTTTACACTATTAGCTGTGTATTTATTTGGGCTAGGAGCAAGTGAGGACTGCAGATGCTGGGGATCAGAATAGAGTGTGCGGTGCTGGAAAAGCACAGCCTGTCAGGCAGCATCCTAGGAGCAGGAGAATCAATGTTTCAGGCATAAGCCCTTCATCAGGAATGAGGCTTGTGGGGTAAGGAAGCTGAGAGATAAATTGGGCGGGGGGCGCAGGGTAGCTGAGAGGATGATAGGTAGATGAAAAACCAATGGCATGCTGATGCTCATTAAGCCTTTCTGAATAAGGTCTAAGGTTGGATCTGGGATAAGGTGGCAGGGTGGGGGAAAGGTGAGGAAATGAGGAAACTGGTGAATTTTACATTGATCCAGTGTGGTTGGAGGGTCCCAAGGTGTAAGATGAGGTGTTCTTCCTCCAGGCGGCAGCTGGCAAGAGTTTGGCGAAGGAGACGGCCCGAGACCTGCATGTCCTTGGGGGAAGTGGGAGGGGCAGTTAAAGTGTTCAGCCATGGGACAGTGGGGTTGCTTTGTGCATGAGAGCTGGGCTGTCTGAGTAAATGCAAAATGAAAAGATCCATCCTTTTAAAAAAAAGTGCCACTTGTGCTTTCGGAGGTCCTCAAGTTCAATCTGGATGTAATTAACTAATGGATTCATAGCAGAAATTGAGCTGAAACAGAAGATGAGAGAATTAACAAAGAAAGCGTTGGAAGCTACTTATCAAACACGAGTTGCAGGAAAAATTGGGTGGGAAGGTTTGCAGTGGCAGCTGGAAAAGATTCTTGAAAAGACCACAACAAACTTGTAGATAGTTAAAGATTTTTTAAAACTAATTAAGTGAAGGAGGATAGCAGAAAAATGGTATGCTGCGTCTTGTTTTTACCTGCTGCATAGGTTGCTGCACATATCCCTGCTGTTGAAGCACCTGTTGATTAACTGATGGACCAGAGGCAGAATAGTTAGATGTAGGAAGTGGCTGTCCTGGAGATGCCATAATAAATCCAGGCTGCTGTTGTGGCTGAAGCACGACAGATGATGGGAATATGGCAGTGTGGCTATCTGGAGCTTCAGCAGATGGCTGACGGCCAAGGCTCATCTGGCTAAACTGGGCTCCAAGACTTTCTTGCTGCATGAAAAAATAAAAAAAAAGTTATAATTAAACTAGAACTGAATGAGTAATTGGCACATTTCCTCTTATTCTACATAACCAATGGCATGCTGATGCTTATTAAGCCTTTCTGAATAAAGGTCCAATTTAATACTACGAAAAACACCTCTTTGTATTAAAAAGTAACTAAGTTCAAGAGAGAGAGGTTGTGATTTCCCAATCATTCAGAGAAAATTGGTATCACTGGCAAGGCCAGCATATATTACCCAATTGTACTTGCCTTTGAGACACTGGGGGTTGAGAGCCACCTTCTTCTCAACTGAGCTGTTTGCTAGGCCATTTCAAAGAGCAGTTAACATTTGCCCATATTGCTGTGGGTCTGAGATGTCTAGGTCCTAAACTGAGAAAATATGTCAGATTTCCTTCCCTAAAAGGGACCTTAATGAATCAGATTTTTTTTTTAATAATCCATTAGTTAAATGATCACCACTACTGCTGTAAGCAATTTTTTTGAAATAATTCCAAGTTATTCAAACAAACTGAATGAAAAATTCCCAAGTTGCCATCAAATAATCTAAATTAATATCCCTGGCCCATTAGTCTAGATCTCTCAGTCATATTAGAAATTGTGGGCGAGGAACATATCAATATATATGAAGGAAGATGAGTGTTATGGCACTGACTTGAGAGAGATTTCAACATATCCCATATAGCGTAGAAATTTACACAGGCCTTCTGCCAAATATACTGACTGCACTTTATCCATAATGCAATTTTTTTAATGCTACGTTTATATTACAGTTCAAAATAAATTACGGACAGTGTTAGACCCAAAGAGGCATCACAAAGTTGCCAAAAGGAAAAAAGCAAGACTGAACTGGTTGAGTTCAGAATGCAGCACAGCAAGACCATGAAGTTGATTAAGAAGCAAAAAGTACAGCAGAAAACAAACTTACAGTCTGCTTTTATGAGCTTGCAAAGGGTTTTAAAGTGAAGACAAATGTAGGCCCCTAACAGTCATAATTCTGAGCATGGTGGCTCAGTGGTTAGCACTACTGCCTCACAGAGCCAGGCACCTGGGTTCGATTCCAGCGACTGTGTTCAGTTTGCACATTCTCCCAGAGTCAGCGTGGGTTTCCTTGTGGTGTTCCAGTTTCCTCCCACAGTCCAAAGATGAGCAGGTTAGGTGAATTGGCCATGCTAAATTGCTCATAGCATTCAGGGACATGTAAGTTAGGTGCATTCATCAGGGCTAAAGTAGAGTCATAGGGAAGGGGAACAGTTTTGGTTGGGTTTCTCTTCGGAGGGTCGGTGTGGACTTGTTGCGCCAAATGGCCTGTTTCCACACTGTTTCCATTCTATGATAATGGAGAACAAGGAAATAGCAGGGCAATTAACCAATTAATTTTGTTCTAACTTCATAAAAGACAAAAAAAACTTCCCAGAAGTACTCAGGAAGCAAGGACCATTGAGAAGGAGGAATCAAAAGGATATTAGGGCCACAGTCATAAGGGATTCTATTATAAGGGGAGTAGATAGGCGGTTCTGTGGCCAAAAACAGGACTCCCGGATGGTATGTTGCTTCCCAGGTGCTTGGGTCAGGGATGTCACCAATCGGCTGCAGAACATTCTAAAAGGGAAGGGTGAACAGCCAGTTATCTTGGTACATATAGGCACCAACGATACAAGGAAAAAACAGGATGAAGTTAGAGAGTCATAGAGATGTACAGCATGGAAACAGACCCTTTGGTCCAACCCGTCCATCCTGACCAGATATCCCAACCCAATCTAGTCTCACCTGCCAGCACCTGGCCCATATCCCTCCAAACCCTTCCTATTCATATACCCATCCAAATGCCTCTTAAATGTCACAATTGTACCAGCCTCCACCACTTCCTCTGGCAGCTCATTCCATACATGTACCACCCTCTGTGAAAAAGTTGCTCCTTAGGTCTCTTTTATATCTTTCCCCTCTCACCCTAAACCTATGCCCTCTCATTCTGGACTCCCAGACCCCAGGGAAAAGGCTTTGTCTATTTATCCATGCCCCCATAATTTTGTAAACCTCTATAAGGTCACCCCTCAGCCTCCGACGCTCAGGGAGCTAGGAGAGAAGTTAAAGAGGAGGACTTCAAAAGGTAGTGATCTCGGGATTACTACCAGTGCCATGTACTAGTCAGCGTAGAAATCAAAAAATAGGCAGGATGAGCACGTGGCTTGAGGGATGGCATAGGAGGGAGGGGTTCAGATTTGTTGGACATTGGGACCAGTTCTGGGGAAGGTGGGACTATTACAAAATTGATGGTCTACATCTGAACCAGACTAGAACCAATGTCTTTGGGCGAGTTTTTGCTACTGCTGTTGGAGAGGTTTAAACTAATGTGGCAGGGGGCTGGGAACCAGAAGAGAAAACAAGTAGACAGCGACGTGGAAACTGTAAGAATCATGAAAATAGCATGAATAAAAGGGAGTCGGCAGAGAGCAGAAGATCGCAAAAGAACTGACGGCCTGAAGTGCATCAACTTCAATGCAAGGAGTATAGTGTGAAAGGGAGATGAACTTAGGACTTGGATTGGTGCCTGGGAGTATGACGTTATTGCAATCACAGAGACTTGATTGAAGGAAGGAAATGATTGGCAACTAAATATTCTAGGATGTAGGTGCTTCAGACATGACAGGGAGGGAAGTAAAAGGGGAGGCGGAGTTGCATTGCTGATCAGGAATGATATCACGGCTGTGCTAAAGGAGGACACGATGGAGGTCTTGGGTAGTGAGGCATTATGGGTGGAGCTGAGAAATAAGAAGGGTGCAGTTACATTGTTGGGGCTGTATCACAGGCCTCCCAACAGTGAGTGTGAGGTAGAAGAACAAATGGGTAAACAGATCACAGAAAGATGTGGAGGCAATAGGGGAGTGGTGATGGGAGATTTTAATTTTCCCAACATTGACTGGGATTCACTTAGCATCAGAGAGGTCTGGATGGGATAGAATTTGTAAAAAACATCCAGGAGAGTTTTCTCGAGCAGTATGTCAATAGTCCTACGAGGGAAGAGTCCATATTGGACTTGGTACTGGGGAACGAGCCAGGACAGGTGGTAGAAGTTGCAGTGGGGGAATTCTTTGGGAACAGTGACCACAATTCTGTAAGTTTTAGAATACTCGTAGATAAAGATGAGAGTGGTCCTAAGGGAAGAGTACTAAAGTGGGCCAAGGCCAATTTTATCAAAATTAGGCAGGAGCTGGGAAATGTGGATTGGACATAACTATTTGAAGGGAAGTCGACATTTGATATGTGGGAGGCTTTCAAAGATAGATTAACGGTAGTGCAGGAGAGGCATGTCCCATTGAAAGCAAAGGATAGGAAGGTCAAGATTGGTGAACCGTGGATGACAGGAGAAATTGTCAGATGAGCCAAGAGGAAAAGGGAAGCATACATAAGGTCTAGGCAGCTAAGAATAGAACGGGCCCCGGAGGAATATCAGAAGAGTAGGACAAGTCTTAAACAAGGAATCAAGCGGGCTAAAAGGGGTCATGAAATAACTTTAGCGAGCCCAATTAAGCAGAATCCCAAAGCACTTTATTCTTATATAAGAAGCAAGTGGGTAACTCCAGAAAGGATTGGTCCACTAAAGGAAAATGAAGAAAGGCTGTGTATTGAACCTGATGGAATGGGGGAGATTCTGAATGATTACTTTGCAGTGATCACTGAGGAGAAAAACATGATGAACGCTGAGATTAGAGATAGAAGTTTGACTTGTATGGATCACGTTGACATAAGTAGGGAAGATGTGTTGGGTAGGCTAGAGGTTATTAAGTTGGACAAATCCCCAGGACCAAATGGGATCTATCCCAGGTTGCTGAGGGAGGTGAGAGAGGAAATAGCTGGGGCCCTGACAGATATCTTTGTAGCATCCTTAAATACAGGTGACGTGCCAGAGGATTGGAAGGTTGCTCATGTTGTCCCCCTGTACAAGACATGTAGTAGGGATATTCCGGGTAACTACAGACCAGTGAGCCTGACGTCGGTGGTGGAAAAGTTGCTGGAGATCTATTTATATTTAAAAAAGAATGAGCTTATCAGTGATAGGCAACATGGTTTTGTGGGGGAGAAATTGTGCCTTACCAACTTACTAGAGTTCTTCGAGGAAGTGACCAAGTTGATAGATAAAGGACGGGCTGTTGATATCATATGCATGGACTTTAGTAAGGCATTTGATAAGGTTCCCCATGGTAGACTAATGGAGAAAGTGAAGTCACATGGTGTGCAGGGTATTCTAGTTAGATGGATGGGTGGAAAAGTGGCAGATGGATTTCAATCCAGACAAATGTGAGGTGATGCATTTAAACAAGACTAATTCCAGAGCAAATTATACAATGAACGGAAGAGCCTTGGAAAAAGTTGATGGGCAGAGAGATCAGGGAGTGCAGGTCCTTTGTATGCTGAAGGTTGCTGCACAGGTGGATAGAGTGGTCAACAAGGCCTATGGTATATTTGCTTTCATTGGACGGGGTGATCAGTATAAGAGCTGGCAAGTCATGTTAAAATTGTACAAGACATAGTATTCTAAATGCTGCTGAACCAATGTACAGTTTTGGTCGCCACATTACCAAACAGATGTGGACGCTTTGGAGAGAGTGCAGAGAAGGTTTACAACGATGTTGCTTGGTATGGAAGGTGCTAGCTATGAAGAGAGGTTGACTAAGTTAGGTTCGTTTTCATTAGAAAAAAGGAGATTGGGGGAGAACCTGATAGAGGTTTACAAAATCATGAAGGGTATAGACAGGGTGGATAGAGACAAGCTTTTTCCCTAGGATGAAGGATTCAATAACGAGAGGTCAGGCTTTCAAGGTGAGAGGTAGAAAGTTTAAGGGGGGGATACACGCGGCAAGTACTTCACACAGAGGGTGGTGGGCATCTGTAACGCATTGCCAGAATTAGTAGTAGAGGCAGACACAGTAGATTCATTTAAGAATAAGGGGTAGGCCACTTAGAACAGAGTTGAGGAGAAACTTCTTCACCCAGAGAGTGGTGGGTGTATGGAATGCTCTGCCCCAGAAGGCTGTGGAGGCCAAGTCTCTGGATACTTTCAAGAAAAAGAGTTGGATAGAGCTCTTAAGGATAGTGGAATCAAGAGTTATGGGGCTAAGGCAGGAACAGGATACTGATTGAGGATGATCAGCCGTGATCATAATGAATGTGGTGCTGGCTCGAAGGGCAGAATGGCCTACTCCTGCACCTATTGTCTATTGCGTCTGGACAGATGCACGAGTAGGAGGGAGCAGAGGGATACAGATACTTTGGAAATGGGCAACAGGTTTAGACAGTACATTTGGATCAGCTCAGGCTTGGAGGGCCGAAGGGCTTGCTTCTGAGCTGTAAATTTTCTTTGTTCTTTGTCTTTGTTATTAGTATTAGTAAATAAATAACGCTGGAGAAATTAAAATAATCAAGGAGATAGCCACGGAAGTTGCATTGGCTGTCACCTTCCAAATTCTTTAAATTCTGGAACAGCCTCAGCAAATTAGAGGAGGCATGTAATGCAACTCTGCTGTTTAAAAGGGGAGGAAGTGGGTAAACCAGAATGTACACAGACCAGTTAGCCTAACGGAACAGGGAAAATGCTGGCATTTGTTATAAAGAATGTGATAACAGGATACTTATAAAAAAAAAAATTAACGATATTACATCAACTCAACATGCACTTATAAAACAGAAGGAGCTTTTTGAGAACTTGGATTATCAGTAAGTTTTTGAAGTGCCACTTTGAAATTAGTTGGCAAAAATCAAAGTCTTTGGGATACTGGCATGGACTGTGAATTGGTTGGCATGCAGGAAACACAAGTTTGGAATAACTGGTATTTTTCAGAAATGAAGGCAGTGTCAATGGGGGTATCGACATAATCACGGCTTGGTCGCAAGCTATTCACAACATAACAACAATTTAGATGAAGGAATCAAGTGTAATATTTCCTCATCTGCTGATAACACAAACTAGGTTAGAGTGAGAATGATGGGGGAGATGCAAAGGGCCATTTAGATAATTTGAATGAATGGTAAAATACATGGCAGATGCAGTAAAACTTGGAAAAATGTGTAGGAGAAACAAAATGGCAGATAATCTAAATCATGATAGGTTGGAAAATATTAAATGTACAAAGGGACTGGCATGTCTTTGTCCACTCATCACTGAAAGCAAGTATGCAGGCACTGTAAGCAGTTGAGAATGCAAATGGTATTTGGCCTTCATTGCATACGTGTTTGAGTACAGGACCAAGAAGTCTCACAGCAGTTGTACAGGAGCTTGATAAGAGCACATTTGGAGTATTGTGCAGAGTTTTGGTCTTTTTACCAAAACAAGGAGATACATACCATTAAGGCAATGCAGCAAAGATTTACCAGACTGATTCCTGGGCTGGCAAGTGAGGAAAGATAAGGTTGCCTCAGTCTATATACACTGGCATAAAGCAAAATGAGGATATCTCACAGGACCCAGTATTGATGGGCTCAACAGACCAAATGGCCTATACCTCCTCACATTTTAAGTCATCTGGGTGACAAATCACTCAGTAAAATAGATTTCTTTGGACTTTATACTTCATTATTAATATTCATACTTCAAAATCAATAAGGAATATTCACACTTTATCTCCATCTCTTTTGTTGATGCTTATGTCCATGCTCAGGGTACTTGCCCAATGTTTGAAATTAAATAAAAAATGAAATAAAGGATCAAGGATCGGCACTCAGGCAATCGCAGGTTGTGTGCCCAGTTGTGGAGACACTCTTGGATGCACCCATAATGGAAATCAATAGATTTCACTTCAGTTCTATTGCAATTATACATAAGAAACTAGCATTTTGTACTTGAGATAAAGGTAGGGACAAAGCAAAACTATGAAATCAAATAGCTTTTACATTAATCATGTGTTGCATGCTTCTTGTTTAACTTAGGAATATAAGCTACTTTTACCTTAAACCCAACCAAAAATATTTTTAGTTAAGTCTTAGTCTGAGTGAGCTTACATGGGCTTAAGTGTATTATAATTAAGCAATTCATTTGCAGTAGCAGTAAACTAAGTCAACGGCAACTTTGCTGAATTTTTCATTGTAAATGTAAACACAAAGTAAACTAACAACAGCTTCTGTTGGAAGTAATTAGTTTTCGGCTTTTTTAAATACAAGAAATAAAAAGCATAATGAAATTTGAGGGCAGTATCTTTTGGTTAAAATATCGTCCCTTCTGACAGGTTTTTCAACTATGACTAGAATGGGTACTTTTTAAAAAGTCAACTTGAGCTCTACCAAGAAGACGCTTTACTACCTGAATTTAAGTATGGATTTCAACTAAAGAAATACTATTAAGATAATTCTTTAATCATCTTAAAGAATAAATGCTTATATAAAGAAACTAAATTTAAAAACCTCTTCAGCATCATCAAGAGTAAGACATAGCAAGTACGTAAAATTACAAGCAACAGTGAAAAGACAGACATACATGTCTACAAACTACAGATCAGAAAGATGAAAATAGAATATTGAGTGTCTATACCACAGTGTATTGCTGGGTGGGTGATACTGGCAGGAGTTGTGGTGGGTAAGAGACCGCAGTGTACTGGATAGGCTGTGAAGAAGACTGCAGAGCCCGAATTGGCTGAAGAAGCAATAGTTTGCACAGTTAAATTAGCAAAGTTCTCCTTAAAACAGCCCGAAAGGTTGCAGTGTAATTCAACAAAAACAAGATCACATTACTCCAATTTTTAAAAGTTTTATAACCAAAAACTGTCAAGAAGTATCATTTCATATCCTTATGCTTATTGTAAAACCGCTTTGCAACAAATAAATCAATACTTCAAAATATTCCTTAAGGTTAGTGTTTGGTTTGGTTCACCCAATTTACAAATGCATTCCTGTAATCAACTTTCAATATATTCAAAGCAGCAAGAACTGAAGGGATACAGAAATTTAGGAGTTCAAGTACAGAAATCACAAAAATCAGGTGGAAAGGCACAAAACATAATTTATTTTAGCTACATAGAAGCAAAAACAGAAATTACTGGAAAAAACTCAGCAAGTCTTGCAGCAGTGGAGAGAAAGCACAGTAAACGTTTCAGAACTCAAATCATTAATTCTGCTTTTTCTCCACAGATCTTCACTGCCAGATCTGCTCAGATTTTCCAGAAACTTCTGTTTTTGTCTCTAATTTCCAGCATTTGCTGTTTTTTTTTGTTTAGCTACATAAAACTCTGCTTAAACTCCACTTGGAGTATTTTCATCAGTTCTAGGCATCACACTACAAAGGAAGTATATTGGCATTGAAGGGCCTGCAGTGCAGATTCAACAGGTAGTTAAAAAGCTGCGATGACTGCAGATGGCGGATGAGGATTTCCTTAGTTTTCAAGATTAAGGAGTGATCTAACTGTGGTGTTAAGATTAAGAGGAATTGAAAGGATACAATTTTTTTTTTTAAATTGGTGAAAGAGTTCACGACAAGGAGTAGCAGAAACCTGAAACACTTTCTTGAATAGGTGCTGAGATTAACTGCATTGAAAATTTCAATAAATAGATACACTTTTGATAGCCAAGAGTATGTGGCCATATAGAACTAAGACAAGATGCAGATAACAGGCTCACAGAAAATTGTATCAGGAGATCATTTGGCCCAAAGAGGCTGCTTCATCATTCAAAATGATCATGACTGATCCTCTATCTCAACGCCACACACCTCCGGTCATACCCCTTGTCATTTATGGCTTTAAAAAACCTATTTCTTTGTGAAGCACATTCAGAAACATGGCCTCCACAGCCTGCCGAGAATTCCACAGGTTCACCATCCTCAGAAGACATTTTGCCTCACCTCAGTCCAAGATGGCCTACTGCATATCCTGAGATACTGATCCATCCTTTCAGAGACCATTGCTAGGAGAATCAAATGTACCTGCATCCAGTCTGTACATTACCCTCAATTTTATGTTTCAATTAGATCCCCATCAATTTTTTTCCAAATCCAGTGAATAGGGGCCCAGTTGACCAAACTTCTTCTCATAAGAAATCTGTCATTACATGAATCAGTCTAATATACTTTTGCTGCACTCACTCTATGGCAAGTATATTTTTCATAGGCAGGAGACAAGAACTGCACACAATAATAAAGATGTGATCTCACTAAGGCCCTACACAGTTGTACTAAGATTTCCTTCCTTTTGTATCCTTTTGCAACGAAGTCTGAAACCTAACATATTATTTGCTTTCCGAACTGCTTGAAGCATTTGCATGCTTGCTTTCAGTATTTGGTGTACAGAGACATCTTTGCATCCTTCACACCCTTTCAATACCCTTATGGATGTGCACAGTCGACGACAATTAAACTGATTGATGGGATGATAGGCTGAATTGTCCACTTCTACTTTTACACTTTAGATTGGAAGGCACGCATGAGACCTTGTTGCCCATTACCAATTCCAGCCTGCTTTGTATATGCATCGGCAGTCAACATATTACCACCACTGGGGAAGCAATATTTGGGGGAGATGGGCAGCTCAGATTCTCGGAAATTCAATGGCTTGGCAACTGGACCAGAAGATGCTTGCTCTGCAACCCTAAGATGTTACAGGCAGGCTACATCAGTAATGAGAGAGACTTCTACACTAGTACAGGAAGATGGGCACCTTTTGGAGTTACAGCAGACTTAAGACTGTCAGAACTTTGTTGCATAAAGTGCTGGCCAGAATAAAGATACTGATGGATCCTGGACCCAAGTAATGGGCAGTAGGCAGGGAGGTTTGGATAGGTTGGAGAGTCCACTTGGGGAGGGAGAGGAGGTAAGATTTTCTGGTTTAGGACACACGTCATGTGTAGACAGCATTCGCCAACAAAAGTTTTTAAAATGGCAAGGAGGACAGTATTTTGTCCAAATATGGGCTGACCACCCATTCACCCTCTGTAATATGGGGTCAATTAATCCTGCTCATTTTGTCACAAAGCTAGTCCTTTCTTTCTCAAAGCTTTTCTCTGGCTCAAAGATACTCTGTCCTTTATTTTTTTCAGAGGGGTAGTAAACCATTCAGAGTGGTTTGGTACAGAGATGAAAAGGATTTTGAGAGGCCTTTTGTTTATATACAAACAGATGAGACTTCAGGCCAAAGATGGTCATGTTTTAGATGTGACCTCTAGGATGAAAGGGGAGTGGTCAGCTCTCTAGCTGAGCAGTTTAGTTCAGTCCAGACTGGTTGGGAGTTCAAATGCTAGGAGCTGTGTGACAACTCTCTCCTGCCCTTCCAAATTAAATCTGTAAGCATCTGACTCTTTATGTACTGTGTTTTAATGGGGATTTGCTTAGTGGGACTGTTGCGTATATTTGGAACAGCATACTTAAGTCTAGTTTGGGTAGACTGAGATCCGTCAGGGCTCTTTATTCTATTCTTCGTGTTTCATTATGCAATTTTGTGAATACATTTTTGTCTGTTTTAAACCTGGTAATAACCTCACTAACTTACTCAGGGTAATTTTACTGTACACCTCCCGAAACAAATTGCAAAGTTATGGTCTGGGCTGCCTGCTTAAGAATATTTTAAGAATCTGGCTTAGTGCATAATAATTTTCTAAGTCCCATGATTAAATAGATAATTATATAACATTTTAATTCAAAGATATGTTCAAGTCCAACTCCAAAATGGTCAAAGTTAGAATTCAAATATTATGTAACAGAATAGATTATCCTGAGGTAGAAAGCCCCAGTGACAAATTTGTTTAAAATAAAACAAAGTTCAGAACAGGAACCAGTTGTACTGCTGATGAATGTTGCTCATTCTTTTCTTTACGCTTGGCACTTGCTTAGCACAAGGCTAGAAACAGCAACGCAACACACATTATCTTCCCCAAGTTCTCCCATCAATAACTTAATTTTTTGTTGACTACAAAAATTACTCTTTTTTGAGCGAACTGAAATAATTAATTATATTATTCAACTCAAATATGACCAACTGAAGTAAAGTCAACAAAATAACAACAGTAAAATTTAGTTCAACATTAATAATTATTAATGTAGAAATTGTATTCCCACTCATACCTTTGAACTTTTAAATTACAATAAGCTAACCTGAGAAAGGATGTGATTTGCTACTTGCTGCTGTTGTGGAACAGGTGGTGGTTGCTGTGCAGGACCAGCCAATGAATTCCTTATAGTCTGCTGGGCTGGAGGTGGATTATACACTACTGCTGTACCATCTGGATTCATAAATGGTTGCCCTGGAGGAAAAAAATTGATGTGTATCAATGGAAATTAATAAAATGTGATTTAAACTAAATTAATAAAATAAGCACTTTTACTAGATTCATAAAATAAGCATTACTACATCTGAACAATTAGGATTGAAAAGCAAAGGGAGAGTGGAATGCAAAGAAGGAAAGTGAAATCTAAAACTTCAGGTTGCTTAATAAGTCAGGAAGGAAAGGCATAGAAAAATTGAGGAAAAATTATGAGGGTATGGCAAATCATGACTCAGAGTGCCAGGAATACCAGGCCTAATTTCATTTTCTTCTGTCAAAATAGTGAACTAATTCAGGATCACTCCAGCAGGCAAAGGTAACTAACTCACCAGGTAATTTCCTTCGTACCAACATTTTCCTTAAAATGTTCTG
>NC_057716.1:72209212-72231212 GCF_004010195.1 Chiloscyllium plagiosum | reverse complement strand
ATAATAGTCACCTATTTTCAACTGTCATAAAATCTCATTTGGTTCACTATTTACTTTTATAGCAAGAAAATTTGCCATCCTTGTCTGGTCTGATGGACATGCAACTCCAGATGCAGAGCATTATGGTTAGCTGCACATCATTCAACTTCATCTGTAGCTCCCGATGTGGTCATCTCTACATTCGGGAGACCAATTACAGACTCAGTGACCGGTTCGCGGAGCATTTTGCTGTGCATGCATTAACCAACCTGACCTTCCAGTTTCTATCCACTTCAATTCCCTCTCCCACTCTCCTGGAGGCCTCTTCCAGTGTTAGAATGAGGCCAAACAGAAACTGGAGGAACATCTTCTATTTCACCTTTGAAGCTTACAGCCCAATGGCCTCAACATCAACTTCACCAACTTTAAAGTCCCTTCTTCCCCAGTCTCATCTCATATCTAGCCCCATTCCTCCTCTCCTCCCTGACCTGTTCTAACCCGAACATCTTCCTACTCACCTATCCACTTCATCCTTCCCACTGACCAATTGCAATAACTATGTACCTGCGTCCACCTATTGCCATCCCACCTACCCTTCCCTCTCCTCCCCTTCTATATATTTCTGGGCTCCCCCCTCCTCTTCAGTCCTGACAAAGGGTTTCAGACTTTCATGCACCTCAGATTCTGTCTGACTTGTTGTGTTCTTCCAGCTTCACATCTGTTGACTGTAACTTCCAGCATCTGCAGTCCACACTGTCTCTTCGAAATTATCACCAGTTCCTGAAAACCAGTTTCTCAATCCAAAACATGCACCAGTACAGATTTGTCTTCAAAAAGCCTGTTTAATCATGGATGAGAAAAAGATAGAGCAGGGATATACCCTTTATTGCATTTGAACTTGCTCTGTCATTTGATAATATCAAGGCTTTTTTGATTATGGTCCTAATTCTACTTTCCTGCCATTCCAGTAACCTTTAACTCCATGTTATTTAAAAATCTGTCTTGACTCAGTCTTCATTAGATTTAGATTTAGGTTAAATCTCTACAGTATGGAAACCGGCCCAACAAGTCCACACCGACATATACTTGATGACCTAGCCTCCCTTTGTGTCTGGGGAACAGCATTCTAAAGATGAATTACCCTTTTAGGACTGAAATCAATGAATGATTAATGGAGTCATTGGAGTAGTGAAGGCAAAAGGATCGTTGAAAAACAAGAACCGCTTGTATTTGTGTAGCACCTTTTAACATAAAATGTCCAAAGACACTGGTAACAGAGGCATTTCAACATATCAGACGGCACTGCATGATAGAGAAGATTCTGGAGCAGAGCTTTTTAAGCAGTGTCGTAAAAGTGGAAAGGAGTGTGTAGAGACAGAGTTTTACGGATGGAATACCAGAATTTGGGTCCATGCTACAAGTAATGGAAAATTGGGGATGCTCCAAAGGTCAGAATTAGAGAATTTTATATCACTCTGGGTAGGATGGTTGAAGGAATTGAATTGTTTGAACTAATGGAGAATTTTATTGAATTAATTGAAGAGAGCATAGTTATTTTCTGAATACTGAAAATGCTGGTTAAATTTCAATGTCAAAAGTCTTGATTACAGTCACAGGTTAAAATGTATCAAACTTGTTTGATGTAAGATTACAAATGTAGATAATTCATGAGTAATGCAATTCAAATGACATTTATAAGCAATGAGAAAATTAACCTTTTTAGGTATTGAAAGTTTGTTTTAGTATACTAAGAAGACCAAAATTCAGCTACCACATCTTGTTAAATTGCTTGACTTGAAGTCAGTCAGCAAAACTAACCATTAATATGCAAAAATGTAGTTATGATTAGAGAATTACAGAACTTAAGTATACTGTAAATTTTACATTCATGCCACATTCTGAAAATAACTATATTGAACTCCCCAATGTTTTTGTTATGCCACTTCATAGCAACTTAAAATTTGTGATCACTTGTAGATAAAGAGAGAACTTGCTGTGTTGTGAACAAATTTTACGTTGATGGCTCTAAATTGTGTTTTTTTTCAACTGGGTGGTAGACCTTTACTTACCAGAACAGGTCAGATGTGTACTACTTTCGCCTAATTAGTCTTTTTTTCTGCTTAACATTTACTGAAATTGAATACTGCATTGTTGTACTGGAAGAGAAGTAAGGAAATTTGACTGACTTACTTCTGTAGCATAGCCTATCAGGTTGAGATGTAGATTTTTGATTGTTGAATCATGTCACTTGATTTGCATTTGTGTATCTTGATTCTGAATTAAATGCCATTTGGTTCAGGTGGATATTACAAGTTTGATCCTTTTAGAAATTTGTTGTCATATGAATTCAACTATTTTACTGCAATGATCTCTTGTCCAATGTGCAGAGACAAATACAAAGTCTTGGACAGGCGGGGAAAAGGTCAAAGGTATAGTAGAAGTGTGTCATAGCATGCTAGAGAAAATCATTTATGCTCGATGACTATTATGACTATTGTTTGCAGAAATGTATTTTATTTGAGCCATGTTTCATTTATTGCAACATTGTATCCTCAAAAGTTTGTATTCTCATGCATGTACACTTGCTCAATTTAGGTTTTGCTGTCTAAATATTTTGCAGTGCTTTTTGTACTGGCTTAGTGCTTCACTTAGTAAAGTTCTCTATGCTCAGTTGAAAATGAGTTAGGGTGCTTTTAGATGTATCTGTATCTTTGATTGCTTAACTGCGTGTAGTTTTTCATTCTGCTCTTGTGAAAGCATTTTTGGACCAGAAGCAATTTTGCATGGTGGTGTGCCTAGTTTGCGCTTGGAGCTCAAAGCAAACTTTTTTTTGCCTTTTGGGAATTTGTTGTCAAAAAGAATAAATTTGTTGTTTGCTCTGGGTATTTATAGTTACCAATTTTATGCAAATTTGGAAAAAGTTACACCCCTAAAGTGCTTTTTTTTAAAAGGGCTGGCTGGCATGAAAAAAATGTTGCCTTAAGGTATTGACCAAAAATCAAATCAGTTTTTTTTTTGAGAGAATGTTTTCATTAGTTTCGAATACATAGCAATAATTGACAAAATTTGCATTCTGAAATTAGTAGTCACGTTGAAACGAGTCAGCAACTTCTGGAAAAATATAGTGTATCCATTTCTCTTGGGTGTGCTTCGGAATTGCACAAAATTTATGTGCCTGTCTTTTTGTGAGATGCGTGATGACACCTTGAATTTATGTAATGCTAAAGTAGGTCAAATTTGAACTCTGATGCTCTATTTAATCATTTAAACATAGAATCTTATGTTATGGGAGATGGCACAAAATTTAAGTTGAACTTTTAAACATTTTCATTTTTAATTCTATTTGATGAGAGCACCAATATATTGAGAAACATACTTACCCTGCATGTTGGTATGTATAACATCGTTTGAAACTCACATCTGACATTCCTTAATTCCACAACAGAACTAACTTCAATATTCCTGTTCTAATGATTTTGGCAACATTTGTCTTGTTCAGTTTGAATTATAGACTGATAAATGCTGCTTCATGATAAAACTATATCACTGGAAATATAGCCCCCTGTATAAATGGCAGGCACAGTTTGAAAGAAATTGATATGTGTTTTGGGGTTTCAAATTTTATACATACTTATTAGAATTGACGATTTAAGCAAAATAGCCATTGGGAAATACATGGAAAACTGTACCCTGTAACAACATAGTATGGCAGTACAAATTATTGTCATCTAACTCAATTGGAGAGCTTAGATTTGAATGGGGAGTCAGTTAGTTCAGTTGGTCAAATAGTTCGTGAGTGTTTAGATGAATACCAACAGTGCGGGTTCAATTCCCATTCCAGCTGAGGTAGACTTAGTAACTGCCTCCTCATTCTGTCCCTGAGTGTGGATGAGAATGGCAAACCATTACTGACAAATCTGTCAAGAGAAACTGCTTGGGCCAGACCATAATCGGAAGATGAACAAATTGTTTGCAAGACACAACTGTGAATATGAGGTAGCTAACCTGTTGGTTTTATTGGTCTTATTATTTAGGCAGACCACACAAGAAGGAAGAATGAGTTGAATATACAAGCAAACAAATGAAAAAAACTGATTAGATACTTGGAAGTGCAAGTGTGTTTTTTCAAAACTTATTTTAAGCTGTTGCAGGGTATACAGTTGCCAAGAGCTAATGTTTGATTGAATAAATATAGATAAATATATTTCTACACCACTGAATTTGCCCTAACAATGAATGTTTTCCTTTAGTCAAATGCAAAGTTAAAGCTAGTAAGGAGCCTGGCTGTGTGTGAAGAGTCTTCTCCTCCGCCCACAGCTGATGTTCCACAGGATAATCAGGTAAAATGCAACAGTAAATGGATTAAGCAAAAACCCTTGCCTGATTGGTGTTGTATTTTGCTGCTTGAAATAAATGCTTTCATTTTGGAGAGAAATAACTGTCTTGTTAAATTCTCAACCTGCATTTAATGAGCATCAATTACCTTGCAGCAATACATCAACTCAAATTTAGATGGATAGGAACTGATTTGTTGATAATGTGAGGAAAAGAACACTTGTATAAATCTAAGGTTGAAAGGCTGAGAAGAAATGTCAGTAATAAGAATTCTACCAAATGTAATCCTATTTCTCTTTACTGCATTTTCTAGAATTCATAAATAGTTGTAATTTAGTCTTGTAGTAATTTTCGCTATTTAGTTTGCGTTTACATCAGTTTTTGCGCTCTTGAAGATCATACTGCATGACAAAGAAGGTGGCTTCCAGTTTTTGGATTTTAGTATTCACAAAAGTCCATTTTCGATTAGATCTATTCGATTAGATAATTTCTACCAAGTTGAATTTTTTGGTGTGCTATTGAGAACCCTAAAATAAATTTTAATTCTGCCGTCATGGTTTGCCTTTGTACTCAAAATAACCTGAAAATATTAACTTTTTATGGATGTTTAATACTGGAAAGGTCATTACTTAGACCAGAAGACAAAATCATTTGGATTTAAATTTCATCATTACATCTTTGTTTTTCCTTTTATTTATTACATTGATTAGAAATTTGTTGGGAATGAATCTGTGAATGTGGATGTACTACATCAAATTTTTGTATATGTAGCTCGAATTTCGAAGTTGTGAATGGTTGTCTTCACGAATATGAAACTTCAGAGCAGGAATAGGGATCGTGTATTCCAGGTTTGCTTGCTTTCTTTAAAGGAGGAAACACAGTTTAATAGGTGCACAAAAAGTTATGATGTTGTTCTACGGAACATAAAACTGACTTATTCAAAGCTGGTGAGATTTAACCTCGTCTTTCAAAGTTTCACTATGAAAAGGACCTTTTGTCCAAAAAATTTAAAGCAGCAGTTGTGATGTGAAGTTGCTGTTAATTACAGAAGGGTATAAAGATGGGATGTTGTTCCTCAAACTTCTGTAGAGTTTAATTGAAAGGAGGCCAATGTGTAGGAGGCCAAGTTTTAGATTGGGAATGGAATAAGTCAGTGCAGCTTGACTTATTTATTATGGTGATAGTTTATCAAGTTTGAAATATGTGCCTGTTTTATGCCATAACTTTAAAGCTTTAAACTGTTGTAATTAATTATTATTTCTTTGATCTTAATTAGTTGCTATGTGTAAATGTTTGCACTCTAACGGCTTTGTTCATTTTGGACTTGGTACGTGTGTGTGATTTGTAGAATAGAACAGTAATGGTAAAGATTGCTGTTTCATCAATGTTGTATGATTTTGAGTTTTAAAAGAAGTGGGATTTGGTTTGCTAAGTGAAAGTGAGACAGTCCAGACTGGTAAATGGGATGTAATGGGGGGAGCTGGTGAGTTGGGGGTTGATACCCTAGTGGTATTATTGCTGGACTGTTTAATCCAGAGACACTCCTAATGTTTTGGGGATCAGGGTTCAAATCCTGCCATGGCAAATACTAACATTTGAATTCAAAGAAAAAAGTCTAGAATTAACAGTCCCATAATGATGATTTGATTATCAAAAAAACCCATCACTCGTGGCCTTTAGGGAGAAAACTGCCATCCTTACCTGGTCAGGCCTACATGTGACTCCAGGCTGACAACAATGCGGTTAACCCATAACTGTTCCCTGGGCATTGAGGGATTGGCAACAAATGCTGGCTGAGCCAGCAATGCTCCCATCCCATGAATGAATTTTTAAAAACTAGCTGAGTTAGTAATGTGATCTATGCAGACTGAAACTATAATAATTGAGACATTGTTCTTTGTTGTGATTTTGGCTGATAATAATGTTTGTTCTTTCCATCTTGTTTTCGTATGTTAAGACTGCGTGTAATTTAATCTAACTTCCTTGATATGCTTTGAAATCAGGATTGTAGGTGGTTTATGACAATTGGTGTGGTAGAGAACATAAAAATGTTGAATAACAGTTGCTCAAATATGTAATCTTAATTCAGATATTACGTTTTGTGTAGTTGTATACATAGCTTGTGTCATACTTCTGTGCTTTTCGCCTGATTATGTCATTTTGATAATACCTGGAATGTAACTTCAGAGGTAGCAGTTAAACATGTAATGTTAGAATGATTATTCCTGAAAATGTGTTGCTGGAAAAGCGCAGCAGGTCAGGCAGCATCCAAGGAACAGGAGAATCGACGTTTCGGGCATAAGCCCTTCTTCAGGAAGAAGGGCTTATGCCCAAAATGTTGATTCTCCTGTTCCTTGGATGCTGCCTGACCTGCGCTTTTCCAGGGATGCTGCCTGACCTGCTGCGCTTTTCCAGCAACACATTTTCAGCTCTGATCTCCAGCATCTGCAGTCCTCACTTTCTCCTAGAATGATTATTTGCTAACTTAGAACTTCAATATCCCAGCAGTAGATAGCACTGTAGCTCCAGTGTCTGTATTTCCCAGCAGGCTGTACACATGAAATAATTATTTTTGGCTCTGTCCTTCGCTCCTGTTCCTGTATTGTAATTTAAGGAATTATTTTCTTGTCTATTCGTTGGCTGCCTTCTGCTTTTGAATGAAATGATTAATGATTTTCTTTTTAACTGACTCGTGGGACATAGACAACGCTCGTTGGCCATTATTGATTGCCTGTCGCTAGTTGTCCTTAAGGTGGTGGTCTTGAACCGCTGCAGTCCAGTACTGTAGATTGACCCCTAATGTCCTCACACTGATGTTTGGTGATTTTGTTTTCAAATATTTGATGCTTTCAGTCCTTTTTGAGGCCTTCTCACCATGGTGGCTAAACCTTTCAACTTTAGTCATTATCATGAAGACCACTTCTGTTATCTAGCCCTTGCAGTGACAGCAGTTTAAAAAAGTAAACTTGCAGTTTTGCATAAATATTGACTATTATAGAGCAGAGATAAAAGCAATGTTCGGGGAGCTTGACAAGCATGTGAATAGATGGACTTGGCTTGACAGATGACATGCCAAAGGATCATTGGACCAGAGCCAACACTGGCTTACTTCATCAAATTTTTGTCATGGTGTTCTGATTATGCAGGCAAAGACTGGGGCATGGTCAAGGCTATATGCAAGTTTAAGGACAAATGAGGATGCAGCGTGTGCGTGTGAGATCATTATACATTTCAGAATGCCTTGCATGTAAACCTTAAAAGCTTTTACCTAAAGTCATAAGAACCTGTAACATGATGAGCCTGTTGGGCAAGAGCCATTTTAAGTCTGCAAAGCACTGGAAGTATACAGAAATAATAAACAACCGGTCAGGAGAAATGAGACAAACGGGTAAATGGTGAGGGCTAGTCCCAATACCCAACACTGTCTCTGATGTTGATTGCCTTGTTCAAAACAAGAGATCTTTATTATAAGTAATATTCATTGTCCACGTATGTATGGAGAATTTCCACTTTTATGAATGATCATGGGGGTTTTGCCAGTAGTGTTTGAATAGTCAGTGTATAATTATAAGTTCACTTGACCAGCACCTTTTGTGTTTAATTAATATTTAACAATCTCATCTTTCCTTTCATCATATTTTGGTATGAATCTTCATTTCTTCCTGATGTCATCCCTTGATTTGATCATTCATATCTTCTCTCTGTCTCAGAAGTAAGACCTACACCTTTTATTGATTATCTATTGCTCTTTTGCTTGCTTTCTCTTGCTCTCGCTGTCTATTGAGAATACAGGAAATGTATGAATCAGAAGCGAAAAATGCAGGTAGAAACTTGCTAATAAGTTGCATCTTTTGAATAATGACATAAGACTTCCTTCAGTTTTAGAGATTAAACTCTAGCCTAAACAATGGGTTTGTTTTCAGCCAGCATCAAGTTACCAGACCTTCCTGGTACAGCTATGTTTGGTAAATATGTATAAAAGTCTATCTCCTCAAAATGAGTTTCAGTGCATGGTGAAATAGTTTTTTTCTGTGTATGTGAGCAAGGTCACTTTCTGATGCCTGGCAGGTTTTTGTAGGATCTCTTTAAAAGGAAAACCAGCAGATTTATAAGACTTGGAGCTTCATAATTTCATCTTTCCTCAGATCTTTGCTTTTTACCAATGATTGCCTGTTCTTCATATAGTTACAATTTTATTTATTTGTCAGAGGAGAGTGTCTCATAGTTATGTCACCTAACTTATTAAATATTGTACTGGCACTGTTCCATTTAACTCAATGATATGAAACTTGTGTCTCCTGAGTGGATCAATGACACACTATCCAAGGTGTTTAACAATTTTTAGAAATTAATTTCAAAAATTTGGCCAAGTATATTGAAAGAAATAATATGTGACATGTTGCACACAACTATAAATAGATTAAATCTGTTTGTCACGTGGAATATTTCTCTTAGAATTTTGCTTTGTGTTTACACAGGACAAAATTCACCTCCAGTTAACACAAGCATTTGATAAAGAAGATCAGACCATAAAAGATGAAGCTGAAAAGGAAGAATGCACAGAGAAACCAGATAAAATAAATAAAAAAATGTTATCGAGAGGTTTGCATTTCTTCATGAAGATATTTCAAGAGTTTGGTAACTAATGATTTACTTACAAGTGAATGAAACTTCTCATTCTCTCTCTCCCAACCAGATTCCAGCCAAGAATACACAGATTCCACTGGAATAGATCTTCATGAATTTTTAGTAAATACTTTGAAAAATAATCCCAGGTATATATAAAACTGACATTTCTGATTTTATATTCAAAAGATGCAATACGTTGAGTTACATAGTGCCCATGATGCATAGTTTATACAAATTAGGAAAACTTATTTGTGCTGGAGATGAAAGATCAAAGCCATAGTTATTTACCAAGTAATAGTTTACTGGTCAAATAAATGTATGCTAACCTTCCTTTCAGCAGCTCTGAATTGTAACCATGGTTGCCTTAATGATTTGAAGGATTCTGAACCACTACCAGTAGTTGTAAAACAATGTATGTTACAGCTACATAATTGATTAAACACAAAAAAACTACATTTCCGAAGGTGCAAACCAAGAAAATTACTACCAAATGGAGATAGTAAAAATAGTCTTTCAATAAAGAACTAAAGCTGGCAGAAGCTCTTCAATAATTGTATTATGAAAGTCTAGTACATGATTATGCCAGGACAGAAAACTGTACTGTGTCAGGTTCTACTTGTTTTAACTGTAAACTAGATACAAACTTATAGATTTTCTAAATAAATAACCGTGCACTCTTCCTGTGCGAGGTCTTTTAAGGCTGATCTCCAATCAAATCATCAGCAATATTGCAAGTATGCATAGCAAATAGTTTTAATGCTACATGGGGGAATGTGCAAGACTGGAACTAAATTATGAACAATTGAAGCATTAACATACTCGGGCATTAAACAGCCTTGTGCTGTAATTATGATAAATGCCATGATCACGCAGGTAGTAAAACTCTTTCATATTAACCTTTGATAGAAATGCTTAACTAATAACTTAATCTTGGTTAAATGTAGCCAAGCTTTTACCCACAAAATTATAATTTTGCTGGTAGCTGGCATTCACAGTTGGATTTTCTGTTTTGCTGCTGTTCAACTTGTTGAACAACTGTAATATTTAAATGACAGCTATTTCTCCTGAGTTCAGTCCTGGCTCGTGCTAACTACAATTGTAACTGAAATTCAGAGATAAAATGATATGAAAATGGATTAAACTGCAAGTTAACCATAACATACTCACGTTCTACTGCCATCATTGGTGCATTGGCTGATGGCAGTCACATTCTCCAAAGAAACCTTCCCCGAAAAGATTAATCTTAGAAGAGATAAAGCCTTTATGTAAGGATGCATTTCTACTAAAAGTGTCACAGCTCAGTAGAAGGTTGAGCAAGAGTAAGGCACTCTAGAGGAGAGTGTGTAACTCTGTTCTACTCCAGAGGCTTTTGGTCCTTCAGATGTGATGTTGTTTGGAGTCTAGCACATCCAAAATCACTCTGGAAAGGTGGTAAATCTTGGTGATTGTGCCTTAGGACAGCCATTGTACTTTGAGCACAAAATAGTGAAAGAAAACCTCTATTTTGATAGAACTACATGGTACAGCATTACATAGATAATGAGCATGATAGTTAGTTATTCTTCTACCAATGTTTCCTTTCCTTTAATAAAAGGTGTAAAATCGGATTTCCTGTATCACCTGAATTATGACAATGAATCCCAGAGACCCTTTTAACTATTTCTGCAAAGACTGTTTCAGTTATGCATATTCCTGTTTTGCCTTTTGTATGCATGTGTACTTTCCTACAGTGATATTGCAGATGTTTGTCCTATGAATAGTGTCAGGTTAGCACAGTGTAGAATTCACAACTGAATAGAGCAACACCATCAAACCAATAGTCTGGATTAGTGGTGCTGGAAGAGCACAGCAGTTCAGGCAGCATTCGAGAAGCAGCAAAATCGATTTTTCTGCTCCTCGGATGCTGCCTGAACTACTGTGCTCTTCCAGCACCACTAATCCAGAATCTGGTTTCCAGCATCTGCAGTCATTGTTTTTACCCATCAAACCAATAGTATTAACTCAACAGAAACAGAAATTGCTGGAAAAGCTCGGCAGGTCTGGCAGTACCCACAGAGAGAAGTCAGAGTTCATGTTTTGAATCAAGAGTTCTGAGGAAGGGACATTTGACTGGAAACATTAGCTCTGATTTCTCTCCACAGGTGCTGCCCGACTTGCTGAGCTTTTCAGTAATTTCTATGTTTGTTTCTGAATTTTGTTTTTTTGGTTTTTACTTAGTAGTAACTCATTATTCATGTCGATGATGTTTGTCCGCCCTTAATCTGTGCTGTGGGCATTGTCCACAACATAGCATGACTCCACTTCTAAAATGATTCATTGTCTGCAAGGTGGTTTGAGAAATCAGTCATGAAAGTTGCTGCACAAGTTTTGTTTGTTTCAGAGGTTTCAGGCTACTGAAAAATCTACATAGGCATAATCTGTATGACTGTTGAGACACATGCAATTTGTTTCAGTTGTATAGGTTTGGGTATAGTTAGGAGCAGAGGTTTTGTGGATACTTAACCACATCAACAACACCAATTCACTTTTTATACAGGCAAATCTGTTGTACCCATCAAGACATTCTTTTACTGGATTAGCTGTCGCCAAATAGGAAGAATCCCATGGGTTTCTTGTGAATCAGATTCTGAGTCTGCATCAGAGGATTAACGTCTTTCTGAGCTTCTGTTGCTAGAAATGTCAGTAGATCCAACTCCATACGGTTTTCTTTGGCTTCATAGTGTGTTCTTCTATGAGCCCAGTGATAAATGGAAGGCCCTATCTGGTTTAATTTTTGACTTTGTAGCCTTTTATTTATAAATTGAATGCATATCTGTTAACTGTTACATAAGTAGAGTAATGCATAGGTTGTTTTGTGTTTAAGCAACCTGTACATGCATACTGGAAATAGCAATCAATTTTTGGCAGTAGATTCATCATTGATGGAAAAAATATGTTGTGCTTGTAGGGAATTTATTTGATAAGTATATAGCTCCTAGTTGTTTTTAAGTTTCAACCATTTGAACCATGTCACATATTTAGCAAATGAGCACTGCTGATGGACTTTTTTTTTGTTCTCCAGGGATAGAATGATGTTGCTGAAGTTAGAACAAGAAATTCTGGATTTTATCAGTAATAACAAGTAAGAACTGATACTGATGTCTTAGCTGAATATGTTTTCACAGCTTGTGTATTGTCACCAGTGGTGTCTCTTTCTTCCTCTTTAGTATTCAATATAGGAAGTTTCCTCCAATGACCTCCTATCATAGGATGTTGTTGCACAGAGTGGCTGCATACTTTGGCTTGGATCACAACGTTGACCAAACAGGAAAAGCTGTGATCATAAACAAAACTAGCAACACAAGAATGTAAGTGATTTAACTACTGAAATGTTTTTATTTATAATTGAGTTAATAATTTGATTTGTTTGAATAAATATTCACTTGAGCATTTGAATTGGACGCTGGTGTTAAGAGTGAGGAACTTTAACAAATCATCACCAGAAAAGGAAACTGAGAAAATTGAAAAGAACTGAAATCTGACAGATTCCTGGGGCTGAAGGGCTTCATCTTAGGCTTTTAAAAGAAATGGCCGCTGAGATGATTGCCTTGTATTTAGTTTTCCAAAACTCCCTAAATTCTGCAGAAGTCCTCTGCAATTCAAGAAAGGAGGGAGAGAGAAAGCAGGATGCTATAGGCCAGTTAGCCTAACATTTGTAAGGGAGAAAGTGCCAGAATCTATGATTAAGCAAGTTATTGTTAATTCAATCAAGCAGAGTCAACATGATTTTGTGAAATGAAAATCATACCTGATTAATTCATTGGAATTCTTTTGAGGAAGTAACAGGCAGCATAGATAAATTGATGGATGTAAAATTTTCAGATATCCAGAAGGCACTTAACGAAGTATCACATCCATGACTCCTTTGAAAAATAAGAATCCATAGTGTAGGTGATAAATTAGCGTACATAGAGAATTGCTTGGCAAATAGGAAGCAGAGGATGAGCATAAATGGGTTGTGGTGGCAGGATGTGACAATGATGTGCAACAGGGATTGGTGCTGAGCCTCACTTATTGACAATCTGCAGAAATAATTTGGATGAAGGAACTGAAACTATTACTAAATATGCTGATGATACAATGATAGGTAGGAAATTAAGTTGTGAAGAAGACCGTAATCTATAAAGGGATTAAAGATTAAATGAACAGGCAAAAACTCAAAATCTAGAATGTAATGTAAAAAATGTCAATGCCCACTTTAGTAGGTAGAATAGAGAAATCACATTTTATTTAAGTAGAGATTGCTCAACAGCTGGTGGGGTGGGATTTGGGGTCGTCAGTACATGAATCACAGCAAGTGACTTAGAATGAAATATCATGTTTATTGGAAAGTGAATGGAATACACAAGTTGGGATGCTCTACTGCAGTTGACAAGGTATTGGTGAGACCAAATGTGGAATACGGTGTACCATTTTAGTGGAGGATGTATTGACACTGGAGGCGGTACATAGGAGGTTTACAAGATTAATTTTGGAATTGAGAAGGTTGCCTAATGAGACATTGAATAGAGTGGCACTATAATGACTCAAATTTAGAAGAATGAGGAGGAATCTTACAGTAACATATGAAGGGAATGGATAACATAGAAACAGGAGGCTACTTTAATTGGCCAGTAAAACTAGATTTAGGGGATATAGCCTCAAAATAAGGGGGAGCAGAGTTAGGATTGACTGGAGTTGGAACTTCTTCACTCAAAGGGCTATGAATCTGTGGAATTTCCTGCGCAGTGAAATAGTTGAAGCTACCTTGTTGAATGCTTTTTAAGGCAAAGATAGATTTTTGAACAGTAAAGCAATTAGGTGGTATGGTAAACAGGCAGGCAAGTGGAACAAAGTCCACAAAAATCTCAGCCATGGTCTTGTTGAATGGCAGACCAAGCTTGATGGGCCAGATGGCCAACTCCTGCTCTATTTCTTTGGTAATGTTCTAAGGACGCAGTTCAGAAAAGCTTAGATTAGAATCCCTACAGGATGGAAACAGGCCATTTGGCCCAACAGGTCCACACTGGCCCTCCAAAGAGCAACCCACCCAGACCCATTCCCCTAACCTATATTTAACTCTGACTAATGCACCTAACACCTATGGGCAATTTCACCTGACCTGCACATCTTTGGATTGTGGGAGGAAACCAGAAAAAACCCACGCAGAGAGGGTGAGAATGTGCAAACTCCACACACAGTTGCCCTAGCCTGGAATCGAATACAGGTCCCTGGCGCTGAGGCAGTAGTGCTAACCACTAAGCCACTATACTGTCCCAGCTGATGACTGGAATATGGTGGATTACCTTTTTCAGGAAAGATTGGACAAGTTATATCTTTCTTCAATTGGAATTTAGAGGAACGAGGCGATTTTCTTGAGATATAAGGTTATGAGAGCACTTGACAGTGTGGTTACAGAATAGGATGTTTCCCTTTATTGGAGAGAATGTAAGTAGGGCACAAGGTTTAAGTCAGGAATGAGAATTTTAAGCCAAAAATGAGAATTCTTTTGAGTCTTTGAAACTTTCTTCCCTCGAGAGCAGTGACGATGTGGTCATTGAATATTTTCAGGGAAGCTGTAGGTTGCCTGTCTTGTTAGCCAAGAATCTCTGGTTTTTGGGGTAGATAGGAATGCAGAGTTGATGCCACAATCAGAACAATCATGATCTTGTTGAACAGCAGTGCAGGTTAGTGGAGCTGAATGGCCTACTCCTGCACTGAATTCATATTTTCATATGGCCGGCATGATTCTTGCCCGAAATGGCACAAAGGGAGAGGTAAGATGCATGAAATCAGTCTCCGCAGTAGATTGCACCTGAGGGCTGAGTTGTAGGGCTGGTGGGCCTGTCAAATGTAAGATTTTATTGTAAATTTGAGTAATAAGGACGTAGGATCTTTTGTAGATCAGCAGAACAAGAATATTGGATAAGGGATAACGATGGTTGAATGTAGTTATTGCACGATGATTGATTCAGAGGCCAGAGTTCAAATCTCGCGATGGCAGGTGATGGAATTTGAATTAAGAGTCAAATGATGACTTATCATTGTTAGAAAAGCCCAACTGTTTCACTAATACCCTTCAGGGAAATGAATCTGCTGTCTGACCGACATGACTTCAGACCTGCAGTTAGATTAGATTCCCTACAGTGTGGAAACAGACCCTTCAGCCCAACAAGTCCACACCGACTCTCTGAAGAGTAACCCACCTCCTCTGACTATTGCACCTAGCAACTATGGATAATTTAGCATCGCCAATTCATCTGACCTGCACATCTTTGGAATGTGGGACGAAACCAGAGTACCTGGAGGAAACCCACACAGACACCGGAAGAATGTGCAAACTCTACACAGACAGTCGCACAATGCTGGAATTGAACCTGGGACCCTGGCGCTGAGAGGTAGCAGTGCGAACCACTGAACCACCATGCAGTTCTTCATGATGGATGATAACATGCTGGCTGAGCCAGCAACACCCACATTCTGTGAATGAACAGAAAAGAGAATGAGAAATATGGCTGTGATTTTGGGATTGGAAATGTTTATGGAGTTGAAGTTAAATAGGGCAACATGGTGGCTCATTGGTTAGCACTGCTGTCTCATGGTGTCAGGGCCTGGGTTCAATTCCACCCTTGAGCCACTGTGTGTGGAGTTTGCATGTTCTCCCAGTGTCTGCATGGGTGTCCTCAGTGCTCCGGTTTCCTCCCATAGACCTGTTGTTGTGTTGCCATTGTCTTACCATACCATAAGTGCTGCTGTCTCATTAGAGAGAGAAGCGACTGGTGGTGATTTAACCTGAGAGTCACCAAACTTCAGGTGAGGGAAGAGATTAAGAAGGAGAACCCTTCATGGTGACCTCAAATCGGTGATGGGAATTGAACCCATACTGTTGGCGTCACAAACAAAGACGTGCAGGTGATGATTAGCTATTCTAAATTGCCCATAGTGTTCACAGATGTGCTAGGCAGGTGCATTAGTCATGGTAAATGCAGGGATAGGATAGGGAGGGGATGAGTCTGGGAGGAATGCTGTTCAGAAGGTTGATGTGAGCTCGAGCTTCCACACTATAGGGATTCTATATGTTCAGCTGAGCTATTGCACCAAAGTTGCAAACTGCTTAAGTGTAAGGTAGAGGGCAGTAACCAATTTGAATTGATTTCCTAAGTGCAGTTTTCAGTTGGGATGGAAATTTAAAGCTATAGCTTTGATATTCCCAAAGTTTTGTTCGAGTGATTTGCAGTTTATTGCAAGACCTCATGTCAGGCAATTCTGAAAACCAAGGGTGTAGGCGAGACCGGACTTATGGCAACAGGAAAAATTTGTGGCATGTTGTCCCATGTGGTGGTATCATCAAGTTAGCAGCCTTTGGATAAAGAATACGAAGGATGCAGGATAGATTGCTCTGGGATTCCAAAGGGATCAGGTTGAGAATGTAAAGTTGCTACAAGTAATTAAATATGTTAGCTTGAAATTAAGCAAATCTAATCTCTTTGGTTTAGGCAACAGGATAAATATTGGGGAGATGTGATGTACTCAACCATGTCAGACTGGAGTGACTTCAAGGAGGGATAATGTTCTATTATCATAGAGGATATTAATAACTTGGTATGTTTGTGTTGTGACAGCAACAAACCTGACTTGGACCTGCATAGGAAATGGCAGGAACGATGATGAAGGATTTGACATGACATTGCATGATGACATTAACAATGTAACGCAGAGTAATTATTAGCAATATTGAAAATATTCTACGCATGGTTTAAGCAAGTTGTGCAGAGTTTAACATTAAACATGCTGTCTACTCCTCTCTTGGTGGCAATACGTAATTTTTCTTCATTTATCTTTATGAAACTGGTTCTTGTTTTCTTATTTGTGGTGTTACAGATGTACAAAAATGAGTACACCTTGTGCCAAATGTCTAATTAATACTTGTACAATTAAGGTTTCATTTATTCCATTCTATAGCCACAAAAATTTGTCCATAATTGCAAAATGCAAATCGAAAATAATTTGTGATGCCTTCCCTGTTTGAAGGAAGGAATCCCAAATTTGCATCAAATTCTGCAAGTGTGCTTAAACTCTCGCATTCATTCCTATTTAAACTGAATATATATCACAGCAAATTGGTACACAGAAAACAACTTTGAGACATTGAAGGTGATAGAACAAGTGGAGAGAGCAGTTAATGAATATAGTATCTTCAGCTTTAGCGTAAGACCTGAGCAAGGACGTCATAATGAACTTGTTTAAGGTGCTTGTTTCACCTGTGCTCAAGTGGTTTCTGAGAATGGCAACACAAGAATGAAGGTAGATTGGAGATGTAACTGTTTTTCTTGGAAGAGAAGTCTAGGAGTCTTGATAGAAGTTTTGAAAATCTTGAAGGGTATGGGGCAGTGTGGATAGAAATAAACTACTCCCACTTGTAAAAATAAGCACAGATTTGAAGTAATTTGCAAAAGAAGCAGATGTGAAAAGAGAACACTTCTGACTTTTTTTCTCTCCGGAGACTGACCAAGTTGATTTGAATCAAGAAATTGAAAAATCATTGTGGTGTACTTTGAGATTTTTGAAATTTTGTGCAGAATGTCTGTTTTCAGTCTCAAGACCAGGAGAACAGTAGAATGTTTGGATTTCATACTGCCTGCCATTGATGACTTAGAAATATGTAATTTGCATTATTCTAGTCATGGTTCAATTTTGTTTCCTCGTAGACCTGACCAGAAGTTTTGTGAACATATAAAAGATGATGCAAGTGATGATTTTCAGAAGCGATATATCTTAAAACGAGATAACTCAAGCATTGACAAAGATGATAACCAAGTAAGTGCTTAATTTGAGTGCAGTCTTGGATTTCATCTCTCTGTTTAAGAAGATTTGTTGTATTGCTATTTTGTTTTACATATTGTATTTCTTTCTGAAGAAGCAGATATATTCTAGTTTAATATCATGGAAATTGTTAAGTATTTGAAACCATTATTGTCGTTGAGATGTGCATTGAGACATTGCTAGACTAGTTCACATACAGTTGCAAAACACCAGGCATCTTGGAGTGTTTTTATCAAATTACCAAGTGTAACATTACTTTTTATTTATATTCTGTTAATAAAATGATGTCAATAATTAGTATTTCAAAATTTTTTGTACTCTTTTTAGACTGGAAGTTTTATGGAGCTGAAATTTTAATAAATCAATTGGAAGGATTAAGTTAAATTCATGCTATTGCTTTGGATAATAACTTAGTTCAGATCGTGTATTTGTTCAGGCATGTGCACCATGCTCTGGAGTCATCTTTTAATAATATAATTCAGTTGTTGAAAGTTTGCGGACTATTTTTTTTTCTGTACATTGTTTAAATTCAATGAAATCATTGAATTTAGTGAAGAATTTATTTTGTTTTTTCTCAGGTAATCTTTTGTTCACAATGCTTTGTGTGTGTGTATATATACAGATGCCACGTGCATCAAGTCCTATATGATCACTGTAGTAAGCATTATTTGACACTCTGAAGAGAAGAACAGCAAAAGTATTTCAAGGATGTTGCTGTTTGGGCATTAGCAAATGCTGGGTTTACCATGATGTCAGGTTTTTGTACATGGTAATCATTGACAAGTTATTAAATGGGGATACCTTTTTTAAGTAATCAAATGACTGTTTAGCACAACAATGAATGATTAAAGACTGCCCAAGTTTGTATACTTCATGAGTTTTTTTTTTGAGCGAATGCTAACCAGCAGATTGATCAGTTTAAAACTTGGTTCCATAGTTTACTTTCAGTTCAGCCTAGGAATGATCATTCAAACATTGTAAGCATTTCTCCTAACCAAGAGATTGTTCACAGGTGGTACTGGAATATTTCATAGTAATCAAGTCTAAGAGACTCCTATGTTAAACAGGTTATTTGTTTCAAATTAATCACTTAAAACTGCCTCCCGGAAATGTAAGGCAAAATTGGGAACATCTGGAATTAGTCAAGGCAATTGTGATAGAAGCACAAATTGCCTCGGGAAAATGAAAATTTATACTTGAGAAAGCACCTTTCTTAGAAAGGGGTGTAGCAGTACTAATATGGACAAATTAAATTCCAAAAGCTTTTTTTGGAATTTGTTTTCAAAAATATCTATATTTTTGATATTGTTAAAGCTTCAATTAAATTTTTTTTACTTTGAAATATTTCAATCTCCTAAGAAGACGATGTGTTCAAAATTTCCAGATACGTATCAGATTGCGGGATGATAGAAGAAGCAAATCAATAGAGGAGAGGGAAGAGGAATATCAGCGGGTCAGAGATAGGATATTTTCTCAAGATGTAAGTATAGGGTGGGAAAGAGGAGTAAATATCTGGTTTTAAATTGGATGTGCAAATAGATGTTACAAGCTTCGTATAAGTAGTTGAAAATCTGGAAGGCATTGAACTTGATTTGGTTGTGGAGATTTCAGAGTAAACGATACATTAGTAAACTGAAAGTTGCATGGTAGTCATGACTAGGAAATTTTTGTGGAGACTTGCTGTACGCTATGGAATGCTGTTTCATAGACCCTTGTAAATATAATTAGTTGTCACCTATCTAGAGGAAAGGCCTGGATAAAATTCAAGCTCTTTGAGCAGGAAGTATATAAATGAGAAGCCAGCAGAATGGTGATGGGTACATTTTATTCAGTCAATTTTGTTTTATCAGCTTAACAAAGATTGGTTGCTGACAGTATTAGATGGCCACAAATCTGAAGTCCGATGCAGAGCAGATTAGTGATCATGTTCAGGTGCTCTTGTAAAAGTGTTTGACAGGACTTTGCATGCTTGCTAAATTTGAGATGGGTACTTTAGAGTCTCAGTCACAATTCTGATGTTGTGCTTTATAAGCTTTGCCACTGTCACATATAAAAAATAGGTATGAAGCTCTGGTAAATGATAGAAAGCTGTGTCCTTGAGCAGAGTGTTTGAAACGGTAATGTAAATAATGCTTCTGACAGATGGCATATAGGACTGAAGCACTTTAAGCACTTTTTTTAAACATGAATTTTCCCTACATCGCACTTGTGTAAAAACACTTTCAGAGCACCAAACATAATCATAAAACCAGTCCAAATTAAATAAAAGCTTTTGAAATAGGATATTATAATGACCCTACCATTGGAATTCGGAACATTTTTACTGGTTAAGACCCTATTCAGTGGAAAGCAAAAATAAATTAGTCTTTGAAAAAGTTTTATTTTTAAGATATGCAAGTTGTTTAAAAGCTAAATATTTTTTCCAAAATGCTCTTCTCAGATCTATACTTTTTAAATTTATTTTGAGCTCAGTGCAGAGCATTATGGGCATATTGCTCATCTCGGAGGGATAGGAAGCCAAAGAGTTAACAGCAGTTATGGTATGATCTCATTACAGGTTTGGAACTAATGTTTCGCTGTAGATTTTTTTGTTTTTCCCCACACTTAATATATGGCTTCAGTATGGAGTTTTCAAATGCTTCAAAATTACTGTTGAAAAATTGTGCAGTCCACAAAATGTGTCTTTATACTGGGTGCTTTTGCTGGATGTCTTCTACTGATTTTTATTGTATACCAACAATGAAAGGAACATAGCAGGCATGGGTAACTATTTAGCTCATCATAGCCCAGCGGATATGATAATGGTGATCTTGAACTCAACTCTACTTTCCTGCCTGCCCCCCATATCCCTTCTTACCTAGAAATCTGTTTATCCCAGACTTAAATATAGTCAATGGTGATGCATCCACAACCCACTGTGGTCAAGAATTCTGACGATTTGCAGTCTTTTGAATGAAGAAATTTTTCATTACGTTGGTCCTAAATGATCAGGCCCTTGTTCATCAGGACATAAAAATAGGAGTCGGCCATTATGCCCCTTGAGTCTGTTCCACCACACAGTGAGATCATGGCTGATCTGTGCCCTGACTCTGTATACCTGCTTTTGGCCAGTATCCCTTAATACCTGTTGCTTATCAAAAATTTATCTCAATTTTGATGTTAGCAGCTGATCTACAATCCATTGTTATTCGTGGAAGAGAGTTCCAACTTCTACCATCCTTTGTGTATATAAATGCTTCCCAACTGCTATCCTGAATGATCTCGCTGTTATTCTCAGACTATGCCCCCTAGATCTATAAGCCCCAGCCTATGGAAATAGATTATTTTTGTCTTTACTTGTTAACAGCTTGAAAATTTTGATCAAATCACTTAACCTTCTTCATTCTAGAGAAAACAGTCCTGATTTGAGCATATTTTTAAGGGGAAAGATATAAAAGGGACCTGATGGGCAATATTGTCCCACGTTCATGTACCGAACGAACAGCCAGAGGAAGTGGTGGATACAGATACAGTTAGAACATTTGAAACACATTTGGATGCATGAAAAGGAAAGGTTTAGACGAATATGGGCAAAAAGCAGGCAAGTGGGACTAGTTTAGTTTGGGAAACTTCGGCATGGACAAGTTGGACTGAAAGGTCTGTTTCTGTGCTGTGTGACTCTGAGACTCTAATTTGAATAATCTATCCTCAAAATGTAACCCCTGAAGTCCAGGTATCATTGTTGTAAACCCATGTTGTACTCCCACCAAGGCCAATATGTCCTTCCTACTGTATGGGTCCCAGATCATCTGTCAGTACTGCAAGTGGGGTTTAACCCCGGTTTTGTATAACTGCAGTATAACTTGTGCATCCTTGTATTCAACTCTTCTCAATATAATGTCCAGCATTCCATTGGCTTTCCTGGTTACTTTCTGCACCTATTCGAAAGATCTATGTACCTGAACCCCACCCAAGTCAGACTTGTTCCCCTTTGTTTCTGAGCCTGGTGAAGCAGCAGCACTCTCCATCTATGAAGACTCTTCATTTTCTTGAACATTTCAATTTGATCATCTTTCATTGACATGTTAGAACAAAATCTTTCAAACATTAATTTCTAAGTGCTGAACTTGATGTTATAAAACTCATTCAGAGAAGTTCATACTCTGATCATTTGTAGCCAAGTTAAAAACAACTTGAATATTACCATTTTTGCATTTGTTATTGATTTTGTTCAAAT
>NC_057716.1:72196538-72208712 GCF_004010195.1 Chiloscyllium plagiosum | reverse complement strand
ATTCATGAAGAAACCCTCTTTCTGCTGTTTTGATTTAAACCTGTATGATAAGTTTCACAAATTGAAGATGAAAGATATCATCAACATTGAACTCAGACATAGAAATTCACACATCAGCTTGCATGTCATGGAGTTGCTTTTTGGTAGAGCTCGGAAGATAGATTTGTGACTGCCGAACTGGAGATGTATCTCTGTTTTTTTCATGCACTCCCTCTTTGTCACTCTGCCTCTTAGAGGATAAAGCACGTGTTGAGGACACAACTTAGAAAAAAATTCAGACATTTAGAAAGTAGCGAGATCTGCAATGTTTGCAACTTCTGAAGATAGCAGACATTAATTAAGCAACAGCGGTCTAAATTAAACCACTTATACAGTCAAGGTTAGCAGATAATAAAATAACTCTTCCTTTCACTCAACAAGATCTTGAAATTGGCTCTTCCTGATATAATAAACTTTGAGTAACTACATTTTTATTAGAAAGAGGTATAGCTGCATGCTGGAACGAATGTGCAATCTTTCTCACAGCCAGCCAAAGTGATCAAAAGGCAGTGAGCCAATTAACCCCTCCTCAACTCATTGTAACAATATTTTATTTCAAATGGATGGTACCTTCACTTTTGTCAGCTTTTCCTGTATGGAATCCTTATTTGCTTTTGAGATTTCATCTACTAAGGAGTCAATCTGGAAGAACAAAGATTTCTGATCAGTTACTGAGCCAAAAGTCCTATTGCAAAATCAACAGGTATCAAGAATTTGTGTGATTCATGTGCAGAAAATGTTCTACCCATTCATTTTTACAGTTTATTTTGATAGGCACTACAAATCTCAAATTTATAATCTCAAATCTCAAGGTTATAATTTTAAAACTAAATTTCAACTGGTTTTGGATTCTTTTATTTCCACTGTGATGAGAATGGTGTGTGTATAATTAATAATGCATGGAATTTATAACAGTGGCATATGGATGGGCTACATTTGTAAAAATAAACAAGATCAGACAATCCTTCTGGAACAGTGCTCTAATTCAGTATGTGTTAGAGAGAGGGACATTCTGGCATGATAATGGAGAATTATTTTTAATTATGATGGTTTATGTTAGGTGGAGTAAATATTGACAATCTTTTTTTTAAATTCATTATAATCAAGAATTGGCTATAGCTTAGAACACTTGGAGAATGAAAGTCTTTTAGTTTGGAGGAGACCTTAGTGGAGTCTCTCCTATAAAGGAGTATAGGATAATTCAGGGAAAGTACAATACCTCAGTAAAACTTTTGTTTTGTGAAACTTCCAAACTAGGAGTATTGCTTAGAAATATATAGCTTATGAAAAGCACACAGCATCTAAGCTCTTAGCTTTGTGGGCATCCATTTAGGAAAACTTAACAGTTTACAAGAAAGGATTGGTTGGTGAGAATCAATTACATTAAACCTAAATATTGCTATAAAGTAGTAATTTCTTAGGATTTGAGTATCTCAATTCTAATGGATAAGGTTGCAAAACAGGAAGAAACTTTGTTTTTAAGCCTTCTCATATTATTTCATTTCTATATTTTGTTATTTTGATTATTCTTGGTTTCCCTTTTGTGTAGTTAACATCTGCTTTGTTGTTAACAAGTCTCTTCAACTTTGTGTGACCATGTTTTCGTGGTTGTTCACCATGTTAACTAAAATAAAAAAAAAGTATGATTTATCATGACAGATTTTATTCTATAATCTGATTTGTCTGGTAGAACCATCAACTGGGATCATAACATTATGTGACTCTTGCCTGACTTTGAGCCCATTGTTAGAGCATAGAGAGAGGTGCTTGACTGGTTGACTGCATTTGGAAGAATGTAAAATCTAACACAGTCAATGCCATATGCAGAATCACTCAATCATCTAGTTAGCTTAGTGGAGCCACACTGATGCCTACTGTTAATGCCAATGATATGAAGCACCCTATATATTTGACCAAAGGTGGAAGCCTGTCTTTTTAAGAAATAAAAATTGCTGTAATTATTTTCAATTAAAATAATCCTTATATTCTAAATTTATATAAAATTTACTATAAGGTCATTTTCTTCATTATATCTTAAATGAATTTTAATTCTTCTTTACATCTTAATGAACATCCAAGTATTTGTAAATAGAAATATATATTTGTTACCTTAGAAGGCATTTTACCTTTAACTAAATATTCAGGTATCATTAAGTTTTTGTACTGCCTGACACCTTACGTCTTACCTTATGATTTGATAAGCAATCATCTAATACAGCAACAGCAATCAAATCCACTATTCCCTGTAAGTGGAAACAAAGTAAGTTACTATCCAATTTCTAAATGTACTTAATTCTTTCTGAAGCTCTCATCTACACTTTTTATAACTTCTTCCAAAAAGAGTGATAATGAAATAATCATTATCAAGCCCAGAGCAAGCAAACATTACTTGATTGAAAAGTTCTGCATCATTCATCATCCTTGCATGATTATTCTGTTATAGATTGTTCCCTCACCATCACTTTACTGATTGACATTCTCAATGTAGGCCATGGGTTTCCATTGGCTTACATATTTTCTTAAGTGTGATTTGCTGAAATCAGCAAAAGAAGGAGAAACAATCAAAGAATTTTAAGTGGAAATTACATTAATTGCATTTCAAGTTTCAACAAAATCCAAATCTAGCAAATGGATAACTGATGAATCTATTGAGCATCCTCTGAATTACCTCCAATGCCACTACATCTTTCCTCAAAGAAGGGGACCAAAACTGTGCACGATACTCCAGATGCAGACTCACTAATACCTTGTATAGTTGCTACAATATTTCCTTACATTTATATTCTATTTCTTTAGCCATAAAAGTAAACATTCCATTCACTTTCTTTATTATCTGCTGTGCCTGCATGCTAGTTTTCTGTAACTCATGAACAAGTACACCTGGATTCCTCTGCACTGAAACCCACCCTGGTGTCTCTCCCCAATAAGATAATAGGTCGCCTTCCCATTTTCTTGACCCAAATGCACAACCCCGCACTTGTCAACATTGAACTCTACCTGCCACATTTTGGCCCACTCCCCTAACCTATCTATATCCATTTATAAGATTTGTTTTTCCTCATTGCAATTTAACATCCCACCTTTTTGTGTTGTCTGCAAATTTGGCTATTGAGTCTTCAATCCCTGTATCCAAGTCATTAATGTAGTTTACAATAGTTTGGATCCAAGGACTGAACACCATGGAACCCCACTAGTTACATCTTGTCATCCAGAAAAAAAAACATTTATCCCCACTCTCTGTCTTCTGTCCATCAACCAGGCTAATAATTTACCCCCAATTCCATATGATCCAACCTTGTGAATTAACCTTTTGTGTGGCACTTTATCAAATGCCTTCTGGAAGTCCAGATAAACTACATCTACAGCATCCTCATTATTCACTTTGCTTGTTACAGTTGACAATTATTCATTGGGAACAGGAAGACATTAGGAAGACATTGCCAAATGTATTGTAACACGGTCAATTTTTGATAGATGCGGTTTCTAAAGAAACAAACTTTTAGGTTTGATAATTTACCTTATCAATAACTTGCCGAAATGGCTGGAACATATCATCTGTAGAAATGACGTCATTAATGTTCAAAACAATAGACAATGTTCCTTCTGTAAATAAAAATAACAGTGAATCCGGATTCAATTCTGTAAAGGATTTTACATTTGTTTCTAGTTTACCATTCACAATTTCCACAAGATAGAACAAAATTGCTGTTAATACAGCTCTACAACAATTTGCATTTCCACTCTAAGTTTACTGTAATAAAATGCCCCAAGAAACATTTCAGAATGTACACTTTTAATCAATCATAAAACTAAACCTTTTGTCATGCCTGAATCGTGGAAGGCACAAGGGGTTTTATTTTGTTGAACTTTAATAAACTACCATATTTCAGAATTCTTGACCTTAGACTTTGACAATACAGTCTGTGATCATTATTGCCTTGTATTTGCGTGACCATAGTCACGAACAAGATTAGGTATTGCAGCTATGATCCTTCACAAAAAGATAAGATAAATATGGATAAGGACATCATTTGGCTAGTTCTATCTCTCCCATCTTGAAGAACTATAACTTCTTAAATAAAAATAGAAAATGCAAAGAACACTGAGCAGGTCAGGCAACATCTGAGGAGAGAGAAAAGACTTCTTAACCCAACTAAAGTGTTTACTCTATTTCTCTTTCTGTTGAGCATTTGCAGCATTTTCTGTTTTCATTTCAGACTTCCAGCACACACAGTATTCAGCGTTTTGCTTTTACTTTTTATATCCTGCATAATACCAAGGTTTCAGTTAATTAATATTTAATTCCATGCATTGGTCATTTTTCCTGAACAGCTTCTTGACATTATAATGTTCACTTGGGTCAGTTGGTAGTACTTCTGCCTGGGTCAAAGTTTTGAAGCATCCAACACCAATCCACAAGCAAAATGTTACCACACATTTGGGGTGGACGGGGAGGACAGAAGACTGACATATGGGCATATGAATTAGGAGAGGTAGGTGACTTGGCCCCTTGAGCCTACACTGATACAAAAAAAAACTGCAGATGCTGGAATCCAACGTAGAGAGGTAGGAGGCTGGAGGAACACTGCAAACCAGGCAGCACCTGGAGGTAGAGAAGTCGACGTTTCAGATATAACCCTTAATCATCAACTTCTCCACCTCCTGATGCTGCCTGGCTTGCTGTGGTCCTCCAGCCTCCTGCTTGTCTACCTCGAGCCTACTCCACTATTCAATACGATCATGCTGTATTTAGATTTCCAGAAGGCATTTAGTAACATGCCACACTAAAAGCATTCATGGATAATAAAATGTTATGGTGTAAGGGATAGCATATGAGTCTCCAGCTCCAGATGTGGTCTTATCAATATTCTATATAACTGAAGCTTAACCTCCTTACTTTTTTAGTCTATTTTCCTCACAATGAGTAATAGCATTCTATTACTTTTCCTAATTGCTAGTTATATCTGCATACTAACAATTTTCTATTCTTGCAGTAGGACTGCCAGATCTTTCTGAATTGTAAGAGCTCTGCATTCTCTCACCACGTAGATAATGAGCTTCTTTTTATTCATCCTGCCAAAATGGGCAATTTCACAGTTTTCTGCATTATACTCTATGTGTTAGATCTTTGCTCACTCATCTAAACTATCTATACCCTTTTGTAACCTCCTTTATGTCTTCTTCAAACTGACTTCTTTATATATTTTTGTATCATCAGCAAATTTGATAACCATATCTTTGATCCTGCTATTCAATTATGTGTATAAATTGTAAGATTTCAAAGCCCCATCACTAATCCATATGCCAAACCACTCAACACATCTTGCCAACAGAAAATGACCCAGTTTTACTAATTCTTACTTCCTGTTAGCTTGGACGTATTCTATCCAGACTCATATGCTATACTTTACATCATAACATTTTATTATCCATGAATGCTTTTAGTGTGGCATGTTACTAAATGCCTTCGGGAAATCTAAACACAGTATACCCATTGGTTTTCCTTTATTGACAACACATGTCACTTTCTCAAAGGTCTCCAATAAATTGGTAAAATATGATTTCCATTTCCCAAAACTGTGTTGATTCTGCCTGATTACCTAATAGTTAGCATATCCCTAATGTTAATGTCCCTAATAGCTTCAAATATTTTAACTATAACATGGTAAGCTAATTGCCCTATAGTTTTCTGTTTTCTTTCTCCCTCCCTTTTTGAGTTACGCTCACAATTTTCTAACTCCTGACTTAGCTTTGATTCTTATGGAAATCAAAGTTTCACTTAATCTTTTAACTTAAAGTCGCAATTTGTAGGAACACAACCTTGACTTTAAATGAGGATAGCCTAGATATTACCCACAATCCATCTGCTCTAATTTTGCTTACTAACCTCTGGTGTAGGATCTTATCAAAAGCATTTGAAAATTCAAATACTTATTGGTTTCCCTTTATCTATTCTGTAGTTACATCCTCAAAACGTTCCAGTTCCTGTGCCAAACAAGATTTTCCCCTCATTTGTCCATGCTAATTCTGCCAAATCCCACTACTAATTTCTAAGTGCCTCATCTCCACATTCTTTACAACTGATTGTAGCATTTTCCTTTCTATTGATGTGAAGCTAACAGGTCTGTAGTTCCTCATTTTCTTTCTTCCTCCTTCCTTAAATGGTGAAGTTTTCTTTGCTACTCTCCAAACCACAGTAACCAGTCCAAAATCTAGAATTTTGCAAGGTGACATCCCTTATCTCTCAGCTACTTTGTTCAAGGAAGGTGTCACAAAACATCTAACAAGAGAAGTAATAGATTAAAGGAAGAAGCTTATAAAATTGCCAAATCTGAGGATTGGGAACATTCTAGAATTTTGCAATGGAGAGCCAAAAACTAATTTAAAAAAAAATACTAAAGAAGATGTTGCCCCTTAGATGCCTTTTATATCTTTCCCCTCTTAGCCTAAATCTATGCCCTCTAGTTCTGGACTCCCCAACCCAGGGAAAAGACTTTGTCTATTTATTCTATCCATGCCCCTCATGATTTTATAAACCTCTATAAGATCACCCCTCAGCCTCCGCCATTCCAAGGTACACAGCCCCAGTCTATTCAGCCTCTCCCTATAGCTCAAATCCTCTAACGCTGGCAGAATCTTGTAAATGCAGCACCTTGCATTTATCTAAATTAAACTCCCCTCAACCCATCGGTCCATCTGATCAAGATCCTATTATACTCTGAGGTTACTTTCTTCGCTGTCCACTACACCTTCAATTTTGGTGTCATCTGCAAACTTACTAACTATACCTCCTATGTTCACATCTAAATCATTTATATAAATGACAAACAGTAGTGGACCCAGCACCGATTCTTGTGGTGTACCACAGGTCTCAGGCCTCCAGTCTGAAAAGAAACCCTCCACCACTTCCCTCTGTCTTCTACCTTCAAGCCAGTTCTGTATCCCTGTAGTTCTCCCTGTATTCCATGAGATCTAATCTTGCTAACCAGTCTACCATGGGGAACTTTGTCAAACGCCTTACTGAATTCCATACAGATCACATCTACCGCTCTGGCCCTTATCAATTCTCTTTGTTACTTTAGATTAGATTCCCTGCAGTATGGAAACAGGCCCTTCAGCCCAACAAGTCCACACCGACCCTCCGAAGAGCAACCCACCCAGATCCACTACCCTCTGACTAATGCACCTATTGCTATGGGCAATTTAGCATGGCCAATACACCTGATCTGCATATCTTTGGACTGTGGGAGGAAACCGGAGCATCCGGAGGAAACCCACACGGGGAGAATGTGCAAACTCCACACAGACAGTTGCCTGAGGCTGGAATCGAACCTGGGACCCTGGCGCTGTGAGGCAGCAGTGCTAACCATTGAATGCACACTGCACCAAGTTGTGCTCTTTAGGATAGATTGTACATGTTTAGGCTGATGGATGTGAGACTGATCAAGTGGAATGCTTTCTACAATGATAATGAGGTTGGTTTTAATAGCTCTATATTTATAAGTAGCAAAATGACAAACTAAAAGATTGCATTATTTGAATTATCTATTTCATGCAGAAGGCAGAATTTTTGTTTTTCTAATTCTTACTTTAGAAAAGCTTACCTCTGTACTGCATCTCATTATGATAAATTCTATAAGCCTTTTCATGGGCACGGATTATATTCTTGATTGCCAAAGATCCAGTGTGCTGTAGCTTATGTTTGGATTTTATTATTTCTGAAGGGTTATCAAATGTTATCCAGGTTTCAACTTTATCTCCAAAGGTTGCAAATGCAAACCGCACATAGTCCACAAATGAATCAACAAGTGCTTCATTCTCCCAGCCACCATACTTTTCAATCAGTCCTTGCGGCATGCCAATGTCATGTAGAACCAGCAAAGGTTTGAGATTTGCAATTATTATCTCAGTTAGGAAATTTGAATAGCATTTTACTAAATCATGATTCACCTTATCAGGTGTACCTTCAGGCAGAATGCTAGTCCAAGGAAGGATTACTTTGTAATGGGAAACTCCTTTCCTATGCAGAATAGAAAGATAATCTTTTAGGTGCCTTGAAAGAGGGTCCTGGCAAGAATAATGTGTCTTGTCTTCCACACTGAAGTTGTTCTTCTGATCCTTCTTTTCATCTTCTGCTAAAGTCTTCACCAGAACATTTGTCAATGGACCAGCGATTACCATAAAATCAGATGGTAATTCTATTTCTGCACCAGACAAACCTATAAAAAATATGAAGAATAAAGTACTCCTGTATAATTCCATTTTACAGGTTGTGTGTGGTGTTTAAGGGATAGGCATTTATATCATAAATATCAGGGTATAAATTGGTACTTTGTAACTCCTCAGCTGTTAAAAGACAGCCAATCTAAATTATATTGTTTACAACACATTATGTGATAACATTCTAAATCATAAAAGATACCTAACAGAAAAAGGGCCCCACCTGAAGCTAAGCCTAAACATCACATAACAAATATTTTTATTCCTCAGTGTGGTCTCCTCCTCCATTGAAAAGGGGCTATTTTCTCCAATGCTGCCCAATAGTAGTAGTAGGTATTCTCCATGTGACAGTGATTAACAATGCGCCTAGTTAACATTGGTGGGGGTAAAATCAAACTTGTGATACTTTATCTATAATTTTCAGCTTCGAATTTTTCCAATGATCTGAAATGAAAGCCAAGTGCCATTAATTTAATTAATATTGCTACTGCTGTCTTGTTAGATTTTGATTAATTGACCATAGAAAGAATATTAAACCTAGGATTCTCTATACAGTATTTATCATCAAATACCTATTTACTAGGAGCCCAAAAACTTGCTGAAACATTTCCCGCCTTTACCTGTATGATACAATCCTGTAAGGGAAGTGAACTGTATGAATACTCAAGTATTTGACTTTGTCTTTCAGTCTATCTAGTGGCAGGGATTTGTTACTCCAAACACATGTGCACTGTTTAGAAACTTAAGTAGTTTTCATTCATGAAGAGTATAGGTAAAGTGATTGACTAGGGTCTTTTCCCTAGGGTGGGGAAGAACCCAGGGCGCATATTTTTAAGATGAGAGGAGAAAAGTTTAAAAAGGACATGAGAAGCAACTTTTTTTGCGTGTCGAATAAACTGCCTGAGAAAGTGATGGATGCAAGTACAGTTACAATGTTTAAAGTACATTTAGATAGGTACATGAGTAGGAAAGGTTTGAAAGGATATGAGCCAAGGCAGGTGGAACTAGTTTAGTTTGGGAATATGATCGGCATGGACTGATTGGACTGAAGGGTCTGTTTCCGTGCTGCATGACACTCTTACTCTACGACTAAACATTGGAACCAGCTAGCAACAGATAATACATAGTGGGACTGGAGATAAAGAAGCGTTATCAGAGAGATAAAATGAAACTGCAGGACAGCCAGGATAAAAAAATACTGATAAAGTTAACATAGGGAGGGATGTTGGACTTAAATAATTGAAAAGGGTCAGGACAGTTTCTGTCTAAAACTTCTCAATTCCCCTCTGTCCCAGTGCTACAAAGTTTTATAATAATTGAACCTATCAGATTACGCACTACTTCCAAATTCAAGGGCAGCTCCTGATGGTAATATTTAACATGTTCTTGTTCTTTTAAACCTTCAACTGATTGTGAGAAGTGTCATGGAAGATCAACTATAACATAATTAACTAGAAATGTTGTCTTGCAATCAACTAATCAGGAAGATTTGGGCAATGACATTAGGGAGGACTGTCAAAACTTTGATAGCTAGAGAGTGACATTGATTAAAAAGCTCTATAAAATGCTATGACAAGTAAAATCATGAATCAACTCCCATGTTAACAAACAAGCATAGCAAGTGTATTTTGTATGTTGCAATAATGGAATTAATTGCTAAAAGGAGACAAGAAATGGAAGCTTCTCAGCTTGCACTCCACAGGACTAGGTCACAAGACTTGAGAAAAGAAACGTGCATTTATACAGCATGAGAAGGTGTAGTGATTGATTGAGCCACCATTGACATAGAGATACAGCAAGAACAGTTAACTGCTTGTGTCTCCCTGGAAAGAAGCTTATCTCTTGGACTTAACAAACTTTAACCTCAGGCCAACTCGTTCAGGCTGCATACCACCTTTGTTATCCAATCATCTACATTATATATACGCAGCACCATTTTATAGCACTTACAAACTCAGCTACTAAATAGTTTACATTATCACATCTAATTCATCATGTATGTTTTAAATAGAGCTTCAACTTTTTCAGAGTTACTGTGACAATCCATTATTGCTGAGCTCCAGCACTCAATCTAAAGGTACACATTTCTTCAGCAAAACTTAGAATCATTTTAAAACCATTGATGTTTCAAACAAATAGTTCATCACCAGCCTCCATATGTTTTTTCTCAATTCATTTAATTTTGTTTAACTTCATTTTGCTTTACCCATTAAATTTTAGGTTAGTACTTACACCACGTGGATGAAGGGTCACTGGATTCAAAATGTTAACTCTGTTTCTCTCTCCAAATGATGCCAGATCTGCTATGTTTCTCCACCACTTTCTGATTTTTGTTTTCGATCTACAACGTGCTGTTTGATGCTGCCTGCCAGTTGTTGGGATGTGTCCTCTACATGCCTGACATAACACTAGTACTAAAACTCACATATCATATTTCCCAACTGTTGTAGAAAAAATACCTTTCCCACTTCATGGAACTATTCCTTTAGTGGAGAAAACCACTTGGGTTTATTGCAAAGCAGTAATGAAAGATGGCTAGTTTCACCTGTTGGTCAAATTTCTGAGATGCTTCCCTGTTCAGGGTCATCTGAGATAGACTGGTACCATTCAGGATCAAGAGTTGGGGTCATAGGCCCCTTCATGAGGTTGTCAATAAGATTGATTGTGTTGCTTGTGGAATGGTAGGAATCTCAATGTGTACATTGACCAGACAATGTAGGCTTTGATACATAATAGTAGAAAACCAAATGGCAGATTTCTCAGAAGACAAACACACTGACATTTGCACTGTATGGCATATCAGGGCAATATTGGTATCTAAATCTATATTTATCAAGCTGTTATCTGCTGAAAGAATACGTTTCCCCATCAACATAGCATTGGGATTCAGCTTCATGCATCAACCTTATTAGCAACCTTGTGATTTGGCCCAACCATCTGTGATATGAGTTTTGGTGCCAGTGTGATGTCACATATAGGGGCAACATGTCCCATAATTGGCTGGCCACATCAAATGACATTCCATTTACTGTCCATAGTAAGCAGAAATCCCAATGTGCTCAACCAGCCCATACTAGCAAGCCTCAGAAAAGTATTTTCACCATTAGATGTGATTCTACTATTGGAAATCATTCATTAAATAATCTGGACTGCGCAACAAATTACACAAGAGACCAATTTCAGATCATCAGTTGGGTTTGCAGTATAATACACTATTGCATGTTAGATGCTATGGATTTTAATACACAGACTCCTTGATTTATGTAGGCAGGAATTTGTACATAGATGATTAATTTCTCATGAAACATAAAAGGGATCATGGATAGCAATCCCTCTAACTATTTTTCTTTCTCTGTGAACATCCAAAAGTCCACACATGGCAGCTACTTGTAGAGCCAAAGTCAATGGTGCTATCCATGTTGGAGTGCTGATCATAGAGTGTGGAATGTAACAGTGGTTCTGTGTATACTCAGTTTAGAGGGAACCTAGATTCACAAGATTAGCATGCTCACCAATCAGAGTCTGCCTGCCTTGTCTGAGATTTAAGATTGACATTTAACTGTTTTTGTTGTATCTCCATGTCAGTGATAGGCTGAGTGATCACTACAGTGTGGAAACAGCCCATTCAGCCCAACAAGCCCATACCAATCCTCTGAAGAGTAGCCCATCCACATTCTGGATTAGTGGTGCTGGAAGAGCACAGCAATTCAGGCAGCATCCGAGTACAGGCAAAATCGACATTTCGGGCAAAAGCCCTTCATCAGGAATAAAGGCAGAGAGCCTGAAGCATGGAGAGATAAGCTAGAGGAGGGTGGGGGTGGGGAGAGAGTAGCATAGAGTACAATAGGTCAGTGGGGAAGGAGATGAAGGTGATAAGAGCTTCAGGGCTGAGGAAATGACCTGGGAGTTGCAGTG
>NC_057716.1:72160334-72194674 GCF_004010195.1 Chiloscyllium plagiosum | reverse complement strand
GAATGTATGTGGGGAGTTCCTGGACTAGGGGGGGATAGGACAGTGTCGAGGTAGGTAGATTTGAGTTCAGTGGGGCAGGAGCATGCTGAGACAATGGGTCGGCCAGGGTGGTCGGGCTTGTGGATCTTGGGAAGGAGGTAGAACCGGGCAGTGCGGGGTTCCCGGACTATGAGGTTGGAAGCTGTGGGTGGGAGATCTCCTGAGGTGATGAGGTTCTGTATGGTCTGGGAGATGATGGTTTGGTGATGGAGGGTGGGGTCATGGTCAAGGGGGCGGTAGAAAGAGATGTCCTCGAGTTGGCGTTTGGCTTCAGCGATGTAGAGGTCAGTGCGCCAGACTACCACTGCGCCCCCTTTGTCCACCCTACCCTATTACTCTACATTTACCCCTGACTAATGCGCCTAACCTACACATCCCTGATCACTATGGGCAATTTAGCATGGCCAATTCACCTAACCTGCACATCATTTGGATTGTGGGAGGAAATCAGAGCACTCGGAGGAAACCCACGCAGGTGTGGGGGAGAACGTGCAAACTCCACACAGACAGTCACCCAAGGTGGGATTTGAACCCAGGTGCCTGGCGCTGAGGCAGCAGATCCAACCACTGAGCCACTGTGTAACCCCTATTAATCGAGCATCCACTTGACATGCTATATAAACTAGTTTCCCTTTCTTCAAGTGTGTTTCTTGGGATGATGAGACAAGATAAAAATCTTGACTTCTTGTCTCTTTCAGCAATATTTAAATTCTCGACTAACAAGTAGTTATGGGGTTAATTGTATATTCCAAAGTTTACTTTGAAATTATTTTAATGTTACAATTCCTAAATAAGCAAGAACAAAGTTCGAATGTTTTATATTACCTTAATCTGTAGATTAGATTATTGATGGACCATTATTATTTGTGAGTTGTACTTTTCAGTTTAAATGCTGATCAAGTATAAAATTTAATGATATGCACTTAAGTTAAGCATATGAACAATTTGTGGCAGACTTTTTAAAAAACTAATACTTCATTTTGCTTGTTGACAATTCCAATATACTGTATAATACCAATAGAAGTCATTATAGAAGGCAATAATGTGTTTCAGTGAGCATGCGCAGCAAACTGAAAAATATCCCAAAGCACTTCTCAGTGGCTCAACCTACTGAAAAAAAGCAGGTATTTGGTGATCAAAAGCATGGCCAAATGTATAGGCTTTAACAAGCTGGGTAGTTGCTTCTGGAAACCTATTTAAAGGTGATTGTTGTATCACCCAGCATTGTTCTAAGTTTCCTGGGACTACAAACCTCTGTGAGAGCATTATTTTCCTGTTCATGGACAAGTTACATTTCAAAAGTCAACTTTCACAAAGTTAAGGGCAATTTGTTGATTTCAGTGTTTAATATTACACATTACTGTGTTGTGGTAGTACATGCACCTTAGAGGAACATTGTGGTCCTCAGGTGTTCCTATTCTCCTTCTTCGCTCAGGACCCATTCAACCTCCATTTCTCACCGGACTCAAAAATCCATCTATCCTCTATCAGGCCATGTTGCATTCTCAATGCTCTCTCCCCATACCCATGTACACCTTTTAGTGTCTAGAGATCTATCTAAATCTTTCTTAATTGTTTTCAGTGATTCACTTTCCATAGCTTTATGCAATAGAGAATTCTACTTATTTGCCAATCTCTGAGTAAAAAAATTCCTTATCCTGATATTGTAGGCATCCTTATGTTGTAGTCATCCCAGCCAGGGGATACATCATCCCTGCACCCAATCCGACCAACCCTGTCAGTATGTTATACATGAGATCCCCTCTCATTCTTCTAAACTCCAATGTATACAACTCTAGTTGATTTAAGTCTGTCCTCATATGAAAATTCTGCCTTCCCAGGAATCATCTGGTGAAACCTTGCTATATTGCCCATTTGGTAATTATATTCTTTCTTAGGTATGGAAACTAAAACCGTGCACAATGTGTATCCTCATCAAGGCCCTGTACAGCTTCAGTAAGACTTCCTTGTTCCTGTACTCAAACCATTTTGCAAGAAAAACCAATATACTATTTGCCTTCCTAAGAGTTTGCTGCATCTTTACACTTACTTTTAGTCACTGGTGTACAAGGGCACCCAGCTTTCTTTGAACATCAACATTTCCCAGTTAATTGCTATTTAAATAATACACTGTCATTCTTTTTTTCTGACCAAATTCGATTACTTCAGACAGATCCACATTACACTGCAACCGCCACAAATTTGGCCACTCACTCAACTTGTCTTAATCATCATGAAACCTCTTTAATTCTCCTCACTCACTCACAATCCCATCTAGTTTTGTGTCATCAGCAAGTTTGGAAAAGCTTTTGGGAAGATCCAAATATACTGTATCCATTAGCTGTCCATTATCTATTCATTATTTACATTCTCAAAAGGTTCTATGCTTGTCTATCATGACTTTCTTTACATATATCCATGTTGGCTTTGTCTAATCCTTTTGATATTTTCTAAGTGCCTTGATATCACATCCTTTCCTATAGAAGCTAACATCGATAGTGGCTACCTGGCATGTAATTCTGTTTACTTCTCTCCCTCCTCTTTTTTAGATAATGAGGTTAAATTTTCCACTCTCCAAACTCCTGAATTTGTTCCAGAATCTACAGAATTTAGGAAGATGACAATCAATGCATCCACTATTTCCATGGTCATCTCATTTCATGGCTTTTGAACCTGTGCAAACTTGAGAGGTTTAAGTGTATAAGGATGTTGCTTAAGTAGAACCACATTTCCTACATTGATATCATGCATAATTAGATTAGAACTTCCCAATGTATTCCCACATCTTTCAGGTCAATTCAATTTTATCTGAAAGGTAACTCAATAATTTATCTAAATCTTTGAGAACTTCTACATTGTCCAATTTAACTTGAGGATTCCCCAGATTTAGAATCGTCTGAATTTGGTTCTTCACTCTGTGTTGTAACTAGTAACACAATTTTCTTTTACTCTCCTTCTCTACCAAAATACATGTTGAGCATATTCAAATGATACACTCTATGAAATTTCTTTCTATCTGGTGTTCTTACCAAATAATTCAGCTCACTCAATTTCCTTTTGATTTGATAAAACCCACTAAACTTGCCTACAAAGATTAATGTACACTAACACTTTATCATTAAGAACAAAATTGTTAATTTTTGATTTTTTATCTGCTTCTAGTTTCATCTCATGCTTTGTTACTTTTAAATGCTCTCTAGCCAGCTCATCTGCTCTATTTAGTCTCTCTCTAAACTTTAACATATAGTTCAAATATGTGATCTCTGAACTCTGATTCACCAATTCCTCCTTAACTAATTTCAGTGGTTCTCTCATCTCATGCCCAAAAACTAATTCAAATGGACTGAATTTCATAGATTCATTAGGTGTATCCCTAATTGTAAAAATTACGAATGGAATTCCTTTATCTCAATCCTCTGAATAGTCTTGAATATAAGCCCCCAGTGTGGTCTTTAAAGTTTAATGTCATAATTGTAATGCTTCCTGCAATTCTGGATGCTACACAATGAATTTGAATTGTTTTATTCCTAAACTATCCAAAACTTTTTTGAATAACTTTGATGTAAAATTTACCCTTTATCTGACTGTATTTCTGAGGGTAATCTGCATGATGAGCGTGGTGCTGGAAAAGCACAGTAGGTTGAGTAGCACGGAGGAGCAGGAGAATTGACGTTTCGGGCATAAGCCCTTCATCAAGAAAGTACCACACTTTTAAATCTCCACCTCCAGTATCTACAGTTCTTACTTTCTCCTGTGGGTAATCTGTATCTAGTAACAATTTTAAATAACTCTTCTACAATCCTTTTTGGCCATGATGGAATGGTCTCTGAAAATCCGTCAAAGCCACAAGACACCAGATTACATTTCTTCTGGAGTGCTGCTCCTTCATCAGGTGAAGTACAGGGAAGTGCGTGTGCACAGAATTTATAGGCGGGGAGATCATTGCAAGATATTTCTAGGTAATTAAGAGTGTCAAAAGATAGTACAAATGGTGTGAGTGGAGTGTCATCATGCTGAATTACAAGCCTTTGCAGTTGATCAAAAGTATCAGACAGCTTATTAACGAGTGAAGAGATGATGTATGATTCAATTATTTAAGACATAGAAATAATTACACAAATCAAATATAAGATGGTACCAGAACCAAAAACACCTCCACACTCTGGAAATCAAGTAGATACATCCACTGTGGCCAGCAAATACTGATTCCCACCATTTGTTCTATCTAAATGTCCTAAGCAGTCAATTAAAAGGTAATTGTAAAAGGGTTCCTCAAATGCGAGAAAGGGTATTAAGGGTGATGGTTTCATCACTGCCTGAAGTTTTCCTGTTACCTGACACTTACGAGATGTCCAGCAAAAGTCAACCAAATCCTTAAGTGAAATTGTGAGATGAGCTAAGAGGAAAAAGGAAATGTACATAAGGTCTAGGCGACTGAAGACATATGAAGCTTTGGAAGAATAGTGGAAACATAGGACCAATCTGAAATGAGGAATTAAGAGGGCTAAAAGGGGTCATGAGATATCTTTAGCAAACAGGGTTAAGGAAAATCCCAAAGCCTTTTATTCATATATTAGCAGCAAGTGGATAACTAGAGAAAGGATTGGCCCACTCAAGGACAAAAGAGGGAAGTTAGGCGTGTAGTCAGAGAAAATGGGTGAAATTCTTAATGAGTACTTTGCATTGGTATTCAACAAAGAGAAAGACATGACAGATGTTGAGGTTAGGGATAGATGCTTGATTGCTTTAGGTCAAGTCGGCATAAGGAGGGAAGAAGTGTTGGGAATTCTAAAAGGCATTAGGGTGAGCAAGTCCCCAGGTCTGGATGGGATCTATCCCAGATTACTGAGAGAAGTGAGAAGGGTAATAGCTGGCGCCTTAACAAATATCTTTGCAGCATCCTTGAACACAGGTGAGTTCCTAGAAGACTGGAACATTGTTAACGTTGTCCCCTTGTTTAAGAAAGGTAGCAGGGATAATCCAGGTTATTATAGTCCTGTGAGCCTGACGTCAGTGGTAGGGAAGCTGCTGGAGAAGATACTGAGGGATAGGATCTATTCCAATTTGGAAAAAAATGGGCTTATCAGAGATAGGCAGCATGGTTTTGTGCAGAGAAGGTCGTGTCTTACCAACTTAATAGAATCATTTGAGGAAGTGACAAAGTTGATTGATAAGGGAAGGGCTGTAGATGTCATATACATGGACTTTAGTAAAGTGTTTGATAAGGTTCTCCAGGTTGATGGAAAAGGTGAAGTTGCATGGGGTCTATGGTGTACCAGCTAGATGGATAGAGAACTGGGTGGGCAACAGGATACAGAGAGTAGTGGTGGAAGGGAGTTTCTCAAAATGGAGACCTGTGACCAGTGGCATTCTGCAGGAATCTGTACTGGTACCACTGTTGTTTATGATATACATAGATGATCTGGAGGAAAGTATAGGTGGTCTGATTAGCAAGTTTGCAAATGACACCAAGATTAGTGAAATAGCAGTTTGTGAAGGGGACTGTCAGAGAATGCAGCAGAATATAGATAGAGTGGAGAGTTGGGCAGAGAAATTGCAGATGGAATTCAATCCCGGCAAATGCGAGATGATGAACATTGGAAGATCCAGTTCAAGAGTGAAGTATACAGTACATGGAAAAGCCCTAGAGAAATTTGATGTTCAGAGGGATCCGGGTTTTCAGGTCCATTGTTTCCTGAAGGTGGCGATGCAGGTCAATAGAGTGGTCAAGAAGGCATACGGCATGCTTTCCTTCATCTGCTGGAGTATTGAGTACAAGAGTTGGCAGGTCATGTTACAGTTGTATAGGACTTTGGTTCAGCAATATTTGGAATAGTGCATACAGTTCTGTTCGCTACATTACCAAAAGGATGTGGATGCTTTGGAGACGGTGCAGAGGAGGTTCACCAGGATGTTGCCTGGTATGGAGGGCACTAGCTATAAAGAGAGGTTGAGTAGATTAGGATTAGAAAGACAGAGGTTGATGGGGGACCTGATTGAGGTCTACAAAATCATGAGAGATAGGGCCAGGGTGGATAGCAAGAAGCTTTTTCACAGAGTGCGAAACTCAATTACTAGGGGTCACACGTTCAAAGTGAGAGGGGAAAAGTTTAAGGGAGATATGCATGGAAAGTTCTTTACACAGAGGGTGGTGGGTGCCTGGAATGCATTGCTAGCAGAGGTGGTAGAGGCGGGCAGGATAATGTCATTTAAGATGTATCTCGACAGATACATGAATGGGCAGGGAGCATGGGGATACAGGCCTTTAGAAAATAGACGACAGGTTTAGATAGACGATCTGGATTGGTGCAGGCTTGGAGGGTTGAAGGCCTGTTCCTGTGCTGTAATGTTCTTTTTTCTTTGTTCGTATGCAGTCTAGGCAATGAAAATGTTTTTGTATTTTGGCTTGAGTTTTCCTTATTTCCAAATTCCTATTGGTAATTCATATGGTACCCACAACACCTCCTTTCTATAACCACCATTAATACAACTTGATGAACATCTGCCCATTATTCATCCACCTGAACATGTGATGATCTCCATTTTCTCATCAAGACTTCATTTTTAAGATAGTAACATTCTGGAATACACTCAGATTCTTCTTCTGTGTCTGCTTTTTGACACAACTGCTTTAGTTTTTTATCTTTCTGTTGTAATTCAGCTACTTTCTCTGAATTGAAAATATCCAATTTTCTCTCCACCTTTCTTGTTTCTTTCTAATCACTTGATCAATCATAATTTCTGATAATTGTAGGAACCCGACCTTTTGTAAGCAATAAATTTAAGGAGACAGCAAAGTTCAGACACGTGGTAATTAATTCAAGCATTCATTGGTATAATGCAGGGAGAGGTCAAAGACCATCCTGAATCTGGCCTTCACCTGAGGTCTCAGTCACCTCCTTAATGTTTAGCTCAGATCAGAAGGAAAATCAATGATTCTCTGACTCTAATACAAGCAAGTTGTATTTTATACATTTTCTTGTTACTTTAACAATGGAGGCACATTCTTCTTTTCCCTGTATAATGTTGGTTAATTGGTGTTGGGTTGTCTAACTATGATTGGACTTTTAGTACATCACTCTATAGTAGTAATTGCTTGTGGCTGTGATTTGATTGGGCCATCTTAGGATGTGAGAAGTTGAAGTTTTCATGGTGTTGTGGACCAAGCCAGACCCCCTCAAAACATTTTGAGAAAGTGTCCCAGATCCTAACTTTGCTAGTTTTAAGTATGTGTAATGCAGATATTCCAGGAGGCATGTAGCTGGTCAACCCACTGAGTTTTAAACAAAATAGAATTTATTTACAAGATTACTGAATGAAACACAAACAGAAGAGACCAGAATACTGAATAACTTAACCAATCCAAAACCCCAACAGATTATCCCAACTTAATGATGTTGTTCCCAATACTTACAATAATCCCCATAAACGCCCCTTGGCAAAAAAGGAAAAATCAGACACTTGGCTTTAGAGGAGAGATGTGTGAGAGAGAATATCAGCATGGACCTGCTTCTTTGGGTTCAGCAGCTTCAAAAACTCTACTGCTGAAACCAAACCAAACCAGAGAAAAGCTGAGCTAGGAGAACTGGCTACTCCCCTTTCATTGTACGTGTATCTGTTAGCTATAATCAAAATGGCCCTAAAACCCTTCCAAGCCCAGACTTTTCGGAGTCTGTGGTTTTTATGACCTCCTGAAGAAAAAAAGTCAAGAATGCCATAACCTTATTAAAGGAGCAGCATCATCACAATGGTTACTAGTGATCCTTATCTCTCAACTATGACGTGTGTGTCTGCATATTCTTCTAACTGTTGTCCTTGTTCAGAGATAAGGGAGAGTCCTTCCATATCTTGTGGTTTTATTTTATTATTTGTGGGACTTGGGCATTGCCCTTGAGAAAGTGGTAGTGAGCTGCCTTCTTGAATTGTTGCAGTGCACATGCTGTGGATTGACCCATAATGCCAGTAGGGAAGGAATTCGAGGATTTTGACCCGACGGATGTGAAGGAACGGTGGTGTATTTTCAAGTCAGGGTGGTAAGTGGCTTGGAGGGGAACTTGCAGGTGGTAGTGTTCCCAAGTACCTGTGCCCTTGTTCTTCTAGGTGGAAGTGGGTATGGGTTTGGAAGGTGCTGTCTAAGGATCTTTCGTGAATTTCTGCAGTGCATCTTGTAGATAGTACACACTGCTACTACTGACTGCAGGTGGTGAAGAGATTGAATGTTTGTAGTTGTGTCAATCAAGCGGGTTGCTTTGTCCTGGATGGTGTCAAGCTTCTTGACTGTTATTGGAGCTGCATCCATCCAGGCAAATGGGGAGTATTCCATCACACTCCTGATTTGTGCCTTGTGGATGGTCAATAGATTTTTGGGTGCCAGGAGGTGTGTTATTCGCCGCAGTATCCCTAGTCTTTGACCTGCTCCTGTAGCCACTATGTTTATGCGGTGAGTCCGGTTGAGTTTCTGGTCAATGGTAACCCCAAGGGTGTTGACAGTGGGAGATTCTGTGAAGGTAATAGAGTTGAATGTCAAGGGGTGGTGGTTAGAGTGTCTCTTATTGGTGATAGTCATAGTCTGGCATTTGTGTGGCACTAATGTTACTTGCCACTTGTCAGCTCAAGCCTGAATATTGCCAAGATCTTGTTGTATTTGAACACGGACTGCTTCAGTATCTGAGGAGTCACAAATCGTGCTGTATGTTGTGCAATCATCAGCAAATATCCCCACTTCTGACCTTATGACAGAGGGAAGGTCATTGATGAAGCAGATGGAGACTGTTGGGCCCAGGACACTACCCTGAGGGACTCCTGCAGAGATGTCCTGGAGCTGAGATGATTGACCCTCCACAACCACAACCATCTTCCTTTGTCCCAGTGATGACTCGAACCAGTGGAGTGTTTGCCCCCGATACCCATTGATTCCAGTTTTGCCAGGGCTCCTTGATGCCATACTCAGTCAAATGCGGACTTGATGTCAACGGCTGTCACTCTCACCTCACCTCTGGAATTCAGCTCTTTTGCCTGTGTTTGAAACAAGGCTGTAATAAGATCAGGAGCTGAGTGACCCTGGCGAAACCCAAACTGAGCATCACTGCATTTTGTGTACAGGACATACCTGGGCAACTTTTCACACTGTAGGGTAAATGCCAGTGTTGTAACTGTACTGGAAGAGCTTAGCTAGGGAAGCGACAAGTTCTGGAGCACACGTCTTCAGTACAATTGCCGGAATGTTATCAGGGCCTTTGCAATGTCCACTGCCTACAGCCATTTCTTTATATCACATGGAGTGAGTTGAATTGGTTAGAGACTGGTATCTGTGATGCTGGGGACCACTGGAGCTCGAGATGGATCATCCACTCAGCACTTCTGACTGAAGATTGTTGCGAATGCATCAGTCTTATCCTTTGCACTGATGTGCTGGGCTCCTCCATCATTGTGGATGGGGATAATTGTGGAGCATCCTCCTCCAGTGAGTTGTTTAATTGTCCACCACCATTCACGACTGGATGTGAAAGGACTGCAGAGCTTAGATCTGATCCATTGGTTGTGGGATCACTTAGCTCTATCACTTGCTGTTTATGTCATTTGGCATGCAAGTAGGCCTGTTTGGTAGCTTCACCAGGTTGACACCTCATTTTTAGCTATGCCTGGTGCTGCTCCTGGCATGCCCTCATGCACTCTCCATTGAACCAGGGTTGATCCCTAGCTTGATAGTAATGGTTGAGTGGGGGATTTGCCATGCCATGAGGTTACAGATCGTGCTGGAGTACAGTTCTGCTGCTGTTGATGGCTCACAATGCCTCATGGATGCCCAGTCTGCACGATCCGTTCGAACTCTGTCCCATTTAGCACTGTGATAGTGCCACACAACATGATGTAAGTTATTGTCAATGTGAAGGTGGGACTTCATCTCCATAATGACAGTGTGGTGGTCACTTTTACCTATACTGTCATGGACAGATGCTTCTGCAGCCAGCAAATTAGTCAGGATGAGGTCAAGTATGTTTCTTCCTCTTGTTGGTTCCTTCACCACCTGCCACAGACCCAATCTAGCAGCTATTATCCTTTAGGACTGGACCAGCTCAATCAGTAATGCTGCTGCCAAGCCACTCTTGGTGGTGGACAGTGAAATCCCCCACCCAGAGTACATTTTGTGCCATTGCCACCCTCAGTGCTTCCTCCAAGTGTTGTTCAACATGGAAGAGTACTGATTCATCAGCTGGTATGTGGAGGACGATATGTGGTAACCAGTAAGAGGTTTCCTTGCTCATGTTTAACCTGAAGCCATGTGACTTCATGGGGTCCGGAGTCGATGTCAAGGACTCCGAGGGCAACTCTCTCCTCCACCATTTAGCCACGACCTCTGCTGGGTCTGTCCTGCCAGTGGGACAGGACCTATCCAGGGATGGTAATAGTGGTGTCTGGAGTGTTATCTGTAAGAATGACTATGACAGGCTGTTGCTTGACTAGTCTGTGAGACAGCTCTTCCAATTTCAGCACTAGCCCCCAGATGTTGGTAACAAGGATGATGGATGGTCGACAGGACTGTTTGTGTTTTTTTTTGTTGCTTTTTCCAGATCTAAGGTCGATGCCAGGTGGTCCGTCTGGTTTCATTACTCTGTTGTGATTTTCTAGCGACTGATACTGCTGGGTGGCTTGCTAGGGCATTTCAGAGGGCAGGTGAGAGTCAACTGCTGTGGCTCTGGAGTCACATGTAGGCCAGACCAGGTAAGGATGGCAGATTACCTTCCCTAAAGGACATTAGTGAACCAGATAGATTTTTCTGACAATTGACAATAGTTTCAGTCTACTCTTAATTCCTGATTTTTAAAATTGAATTCAAATTCCACCATCTGCCATGGCAGGATTCTAACCTAGGCTGAAAAACTTGTAATTAGTCTTTAAACCTTTCTTTCTAATTTTTTTTAGTGACTTTTACGTTTGTGTGTGTTAAATCTATAATTTATTTGGAAACAATATCTATGATTATCTTGAAGAATCTTAGTTAAAACCTATTTGTAGTATTATAACTAATTGATAAGAGAGAAATTAAGAAAAATAATTGGTGTGAAATGTTCTAATTTTAGGATAGCAGTTTCATGTTGCACATACAATTTTACAGACAGCTATTGTTCTCTGTGCTTAGAACATTAGTTTTTCATATACTTTCTAATTTCTGTTAAACATGTACTGCAAATTGTGGTTTTCATTGGATTTTTTTATGCTGTTCTGTCATGGGCAACCCTAACAGTATTTGAGTTTCAACTTTCTTATCTTTACTGCTTGATTTCTCCTCCTGTTCCTTCTCCGGCTTTGTGATCTTGTTGCCACATAGTCAAGAGAACTCCCAGGATGTATGTCCTATAACATCTAATTTGTCTGATTTTCCATTGAGTTTTTAACCACAGTAAGCATCACTCCCACCTGTGATCCAGCTATATCATTACCGATCAGTTTCACAATCCTTAGCTTTGCAGATTAATTAAGATTTGAGTTCTGAATCCTTTTGGCCATGATTGAATGCTAGTATTCAGCCTGACAGAGCTCACTGTCTGGCTGCTGGCAAGCTGCCTAACTTTGAGCTCTGATTGATTGCATGTATTTACCTGCAACATAGGTCACCAGGTGTTAGTTCTTCAAATAAAACGTTCATGGCATGTTAACCCTCAAACACACAGGTACACACAAGAAAGTTAAGCTGATTGTGGCAACATGCGAGTTTCATGGAGTGTTTTTCTCCTCAAGGCCTATTGGGTTTTCTTCCCATGTCTTACCAAACAATGGTGCATGGACTATTGCAGTTAATGCAGTTACAAAATCTGATTCTCATCCTATTCCATGGCTGGAAGATTGTATTGAGAAATGGGACAAACAACTTATATTTCAAAGCTTGATTTATACAAAGGGTACTGGCAGGTACCTTTATCCAAAAGAGTGAGGCCATTTCAGCTTTCATGACACCAAAGGACTGTACCAGTTTAAAGTTATGCCGTTTGCTATGAAAAATGCACCAGCTACATTTCAAGGACTGACCAATAAAGTCATTTCGCGATTACCCAATTGCGTGGTGTACATTGACGATCTGATGATTTTTAGTCACATATGGAAGGAATATTTTCAGCATCCACTGCAATTGTTCAATTGTCTTCAGGAGACAGGCTAAGTTGCTAATAAACTTGGCTAAGAGTGAGTTTGCAAAAGCACAAGTCACATTACTGGGTCAGTTTATTGGATATGGACAAATAGCCCCACAGAATGTGAAAACAAAGGTGTTATGGCACAGAAGTGAACCCCTGTGTTAATTAAACCAAACACCCAGAAAAGCTCACCTTGCCTCATTAGCTGTTAAAATATGGGTGACAGATAACTCACAATTCCACTATTTCAAGAAAATAACATCAATTTATCTTTTCTAGCTCTAAAAGTGAACATTAAACAACTATTCACAATTCCAAACCTCCCTTTCACTTGATAGCTTATTACCTGCCTCCAACTTCATAACACGTATGTTGTTCAATAAGACACTTATTAAAATTGCATCAACTTAATTTAAAAACCACACAGCTGCTGTCGTCTTCTGTGTCTTCCTTCTTCCAGCTGAAGATCTCCCTGGGTCATCTTCTTTTTACTGCGAATATGTTTCAGATGAAAAGGTGCTTTTGATGGAGAGTGTTTCCTAATTTGTTGGAGAGCAAGTTGTTAGCTCTCCATGCATTTCTGTCTTGACGGCAGTTGGTCTCAGACCAATGTTCAAAAGGTCTGCATTTTATATCCCCCCAACATCAGATCGTCTCATAGGTTTAATGTTGGCAAAACGATAAATTCAAACTTGATTGGGTTTCGTATCCTCAGGCATAATTTAAACTGATTGGTTAAATTCGAATTGTTATCAAAACGACAATCAAAACTCATGTATCCATTTCACAACCAAATGTGTGTTTTCAATTTTCCTGTGCACTCTGGGACTGCTATCTACTCATATACGCTTGTAATGTCTCAGTTCAGAACAGCATTCACTCTCTTTTACACACCTTCACCTTTTAATAAAGGTAATTGAGGAGTTTTCCTTACCATCAACAAAGAGGGAAGCACTATGATTCTTGATACTGAGTAGTTTTTATTGTAATTTCATGCCAAATTTTAGCAGTGTGATTGCTCCACTAACTCACTTGTTGAAAAAGTGCAGAAAATTTCAGCTAGTGGAGGAATGTCAGAAGGCATTCGACAGTCTGAAAGCTGTGTTAACCACTGTGCTAGCCACACCTAATTACATTTTCTTTATTACTGTTTCAACTTGCCTGGGCACCTTCAGAGGATTATGCACTTGAACCCCAAGGTCCCTTTGCTCCTGTACACCCCTTAAAGCTGTATCATTGAGCCTTTGTCTCTCTGCATTTCTTCTACCAACATGCATTACCTCACATTTCTCTGAAGTTTGAAACTTACCTGTCAAGTCTCTGTCCATTATGCCAACTTGTTAATGTCTGTCTGAAATCGATCAGCATCATCCTCACAATCCATTGGTCTCTGCAGCTTAGTATCATCTGCAAATTTAGAGATTATGCCTTCAACACCCAATTTCAAATCATTTATATAAATCAGGAAAAGTAAAGGTCCCAATGCTGATTCCCAGGGAACACAATTTTCAAACTCATCTCCAGTCTGAGAAATGCCCATCTCCACCTACCCTCTGTTTCCTCTCTTTTAGTCAACTTCTAATCCATGCTGCCTCATTCATCTCTCTTTTGAAAGTGTCTCATTCATCATCCATTGCTTATTTCCACCAAACACGTTTCCAGTCAATCTGCTCCAGTTCAACTTTTAGACCTCTAAAATTTGTCTTTTTCCAGTCTTGGATCTTAATCTTTGACTGATTTTTAATGATTTGGAGTTGCCGGTGTTGGACTGGGGTGTACAAAGATAAAAATCACACAACACCAGGTTATAGTCCAACAGGTTTAATTGGAAGCACACTAGCTTTCGGAGCGCCGCTCCTTCATCAGGTGTGATTTTTAACTGATCTTTAAAATTATTTTCATGCTTATTATTGAACCTTATTATATTATGATCATTATTTCCCAAATGCTCCCTTACTCTGATGTTTTCCACGTGGCCTGTCATATTTCCTTGGACCAGATCCAGCACAGCCCCCTTCCTGGTAGGACAGGAAATATATTGTTCCAGATTGTTCTTCTGCACACATTGCAGGAATTTCTTCCCTTCCATGCCCCATATTGTAACTTTTTCCCAGTGTACCCTTGGGTAATTGAAATCAACAACAATTACAACCGTTCTTGTCCTGCAGATTTCCATAATCTGCCTACAAATGCTTGCTTCTACTTCCTCGTCACTATTTGGAGATCTAAAATAAATACCCAACAAGGTCACTGCTTCCTCCCTGTTTCTCACCTCCAACCATATAGATTCCAATTTGGCAACTACATTCAAGGACAATGATGCCATCTTTGACCAAGACTGCTACACCTACCCTGTTTCTATTAAAACCTTTATCATCCACAACACTATATATCCAGTTCTGTTCTGGCTGGAGCTACATTTCTGTATATGCAACATGCCATATCCCTCAGAGCAATTTTTGATTCCAGATCCCCAATCTTGCTCCCAATACTCCGTGCATTTACATATGTACAATTTAACTCCAGCCATACCTCTTCCTTGTCCATTGGAAGGCGACCATTTCTTTGTTCACTGTCAACATTTACACCTTCTCCCATTTCCTTTTCCCTGTTCTCCATCTTCTCCCTTTTGCCCTCACTGGGACTACCAAACCAAGGCCCATTGGTCAACCCAACCCCTGCTTTACGAATATTAAATCTACCCCCACTACACTATTTAGTTTCTCAGACATGAGATTAATTCTATTTCTGCTCAGGTGAAGCCCATCTCTTCTGAACAGCTTTCTACATTAGATTACAGATTACATTACATTACATTACAGTGTGGAACAGGCCTTCTGGCCCAGCAAGTCCACACCGACCTGCCGAAGCGCAACCCACCCATACCCCTACATTTACCCCTTCACCTGACCTGCACATCTTTGGACTGTGGGAGGAAACCGGAGCACCCAGAGGAAACCCACGTAGACACGGGGAGAACGTGCAAACTCCACACAGTCAGTCGCCTGATGCGGGAATTGAACCCGGGTCTCCGGCGCTGTGAGGCAGCAGTGCTAACCACTGTGCCACCGTGCCGCCCATAAATGGATCCTAATTTCCCAACTCTATACTTGTCGCTTCTACACCATGTATTTACCACCCTGACCTGTCTTTGCTTAAATAATGAAGCTAGTGGCACAGATAGTATTTCTAAGATTACCAGCCTGGAGGTCTTGCATTTCAGTCTACTCCCTAACTCCTGAAATTGATCCTGTGAGACCACTAAACTGTTGCTGTCGATGTCTTTGGTTCTCACATGAACAATAACAACCAGTTGTTCACTCTCCTTTTCCAGAAATTAATCCAACCACCACATTATGTCCTGAACTCTTATATCTGGGAGGCAAAAGACCATGTCGACCCACAATCTTGTCTGCAAATTAGAAAGTCTATTCCTCAAACAATTGAGTCCCCAATTATCACCACCTTGCTAGTCTGCGTACCAGCCTCCCTCTTTTCCCAGTTTAGCCTCCGGCACCATGGTACTGTGGTTTTCCCTCGAGTCATCCACCCCAACTCCATTGTGTTGCTCACTAAATAGGCATCCAAAACTTCATACCTGTTAGACAGTTCCAAGCAGTCCTGGTATTTCCTGGATCTGTTTTTTTGTTCTCCTATTGACAAATGATCACTCTTCTGCCCTATCTAGACTTATGTTTGCCTACCTATCACAATGAGGAACTATCTTCTTGGGGATAACTGTTCCAGAAACCTCTCTCCTTGTATGGTGCACAGTGAAGAGAATCATTGTTCCAAATCAGCCATATGTTGTACAAGGACTGCTACCTTCTGCCACTTCATGCGGATGACACTGTTCTGGATGTCTTCTGGATCCAAAATCTCTCATGTTTTGCATGCCACAAACAAGCTTTCCCAGATTCCCTATCATCTTTACTGATTAAAACACAACACTTCTGAGGCTCTGCTGTTTCTAAGCCATAAACAACTTTTCTAACAGACCCATTATTTTTTGGAAAGGCAACACTATAATAATGCAATGCTTGGGGCTTCACTGTTCTTTGACACTGTGAAAGCCAAATTTTTCCAGAATCCTTCTCACTCACTTCTCATTATCACCCTGTGTTCCTCTGGTTATGGGACAAAAGGATCCACAACAGAAGGGATCATTAATTAATCTTATGATTAACTGAAGGGGAGGCTAAATACAGAACAGAAGCCAATTCATCCCACCTCACCCAAGAGCTTAACCATTTGGAATATCCTGTACAGAACCACAATAAATTGGAGAACCTTGTTGAGATTGTGTGCCCGACACTGGCCATATTGGAAGGCTGGTGACCCCTGAATTTGTGTTTATAATGCAACTTAGAGGGAACATTGCTACCAGATGAATAATCTACTTCCATTATAAGTTCCTCTTGCACATCCTATTTGTTTTGACCTTAATTTGTTTTATGACATATGTTCAATTTCTGTGCAAAACTGTTCAATTCTACCATAGATTAAAATGTATGTGGTGCTGGCTGCATGCTGTGTACTGTAAAAATAAACAGAGAAAATATGAGCAATCTATAATGTGGCCCTTCTATCAGGTTGGATCTGATATTAATAACCGCGGATTCAATATTATGTATTAACTTAAGCAATACACGTACCTCACTTTGAAGTGGTTTAAATGACATAATATCCAATTGTACAAGGGAATATAAATATTATTCCCACATAATATGAACTTTTTAGATTAGATTAGATTAGATTACTTACAGTGTGGAAACAGGCCCTTCGGCCCAACAAGTCCACACCGCCCCGCCGAAGCGCAACCCACCCATACATTTACCCCTTACCTAACACTACGGGCAATTTAGCATGGCCAATTCACCTGACCTGCACATCTTTGGATTGTGGGAGGAAACCGGAGCACCCAGAGGAAACCCACGCAGACACGGGGAGAACGTGCAAACTCCACACAGTCAGTCGCCTGAGGCGGGAACTGAACCCGGGTCTCTGACGCTGTGAGGCAGCAGTGCTAACCACTGTGCCACCGTGCCGCCCACATTTGATATTTATCCCTTCCAGCTGTGCTCAGTCTATGACAGAACAAATAGTTGAGGTAAGGCTCAATGAATTGATGAACCCTTATGTTTCAGAGGTGAACACAACACAATTTTGAGATCATTTTCCAACAATCTTAAGGTCTAGTTCTTTATTTCAAATAATAAAAACGCTTTAATGCACTTGCACAGTAAAATAGCAAGGGCAAATCAGCATTTCATTTCAAACTTAATAGATATTCAAATGGAGTTTTACATTCAATCTGTGAACGAAACAAAGGGAAGAAATTGAACGTAGGAATTGGCGTGTCATGTTGCGGCTGTACAAGACATTGGCAAGGCCACTTTTAGGATACTGCATTCAATTCTGGTCTCTCAGCTATAGGAAAGATGTTGTTAAACTTGAAAGGGTTCAGAAAAGATTTACAAGGATGTTGTCAGGATTGGAGGATTTGAGCTATAGGGTCAGGCTGAATAGGCTGGAGCTGTTTTCCCTGGAGTGTTGGAAGCTGAGGGGTGACCTAATAGAAGTTTATAAGATCATGAGGGGCATGGGTGCGGAGTCCAAAACTAGAGGGCATTGGTTTAAAATGAGAGAGGAAAGGTTTAAAAGAGGTCTGAGGGGCAACCTTTTCGGGCAGGGAGTGGCGACTGTAGGGAACCAGCTACCGGAGGACGTAGTTAAAGCCGGCACATTTACAACATTTTAAAGGCATCTGACTAGGTAGAGGAATAGAAAGGTTTTAGAGGTATATGGGCCAAATGCTGGCAAATGGGACTAGATCAGTTTAGGATATTTGTTCGGCGTGGACATGTTGGACTGAACGATTTGCATCTGTACTGTATTACTTTATGACCTGTTGGAAACAGGCCTAGATGTGTGTAAACTCAAAAACTAGATATCAATTAAAATTACTTATTAAACTGCATATGGTACAATGCATTAGATAAAAGGAAAAGATTAAAGTCAGCTCATTTTCTAACTATTTCAAAATAAATATTATGTGAATACTTTAGAACATTACATTTTGTCCAGAAAGTTTTCACGGAAAATCATTAGACGCTTTCTGAATAATCAAGTAATTTGCTCCTCATTCTTTTATCAATAGAAGAATATCTATCATGACACACCTCGCACAGAATATCATCAGTTAGAGCAAAAGGCTCTGAGGGCATCTTTTTAACTGTACTCACTGTATACCCATGATTGCGTTGCCAAATACCAGACTAATGCCATTTATAAGTTCGCTGATGACACCAAGCTTTCTTAAACTCTTCATGTGGACGCACTGGTTACAAAGGCCCAACAATATCTCTTCTTCCTCAAGCAGCTGAGGACATTTGGCATGATGGTGAATACCCTTGCCAACCTGGAGAGATGCACCATCCAGAGGATTCTGTCTGGATGTATCACTACTTGGAATGGCAACTGTACCATTCAAGATTGGAGACAGTTACAGAGAGTGGTGAACTCGGCCTGGACAATCACAAAGGCTAACCTCCCATCTATAGAATCCATCTACCAGGCCCGCTATCAAGGAAAGGCTGCAAGCATTATCAAAGATCTTAGAACTCTGTGGGAAGCGAGAGAAGTGATTGCTGGGCCTCTTGTTGAGATATTTGTATCATTGATAGTCACAGGTGAGGTGCCTGAAGAATGGAAGTTGGCTAACGTGGTGCCACTGTTAAGAAGGGTGGTAAGGACAGGCCAGGGAACTATAGACCAGTGAGCTTGACATCGGTGGTGGGCAAGTTGTTGGAGGGAATCTGGAGGGATAGGATGTACATGTATTTGGAAAGGCAAGGACTGATTAGGGACAGTCACATGGCTTTGTTTGTGGGAAATCTTGATTGAGTTTTTTGAGGAAGCAACAAAGAAGATGGATGAGGGCAGAGCGGTAGATGTGATCTATTTGGACCTCAGTAAATTCTTCAACAAGGTTCCCATGGGAGAGTGATTAGCAAGGTTCGATCTCACGGAATACAGGGAGAACTAGCCATTTGGATATAGAACGGCTCAAAGGTAGAAGACAGAGGGTGGTGGTGGAGGGCTGTTTTTCAGACTGGAGGCCTGTGACCAGTGGAGTGCCACAAGGATTGGTGTTGGGTCCTCTACTTTTTGCCATTTATATAAATGATTTGGATGCGAGCATAAGAGGTATAGTTAGTAAGTTTGCAGATGACACCAAAATTGGAGATGTAGTGGACAGCAAAGAGGGTTACCTCAGATTACAACAGGATCTGGACCAGATGGGCCAATGGGCTGAGAAGTGGCAGATGGAGTTTAATTCAGATAAATGCGAGTTGCTGCATTTTGGGAAAGCAAATCTTAGCAGGACTTATACACTTAATGGTAAGGTCCTAGGGAGTGTTGCTGAGCAGATACCTTGGAGTGCAGGTTCATAGCTCCTTGAAAGTGGGGTCGCAGGTAGATAGGATAGTGAAGAAAGCGTTTGGTATGCTTTCCTTTATTGGTCAGAGTATCGAGTACAGGAGTTGGAAGGTCATGTTGAGGCTGTACAGGACATCGGTTAGGCCACTGTTGGAATATTGCATGCAATTCTGGTCTCCTTCCTATCGGAAAAATGTTGTGAAACTTGAAAGGGTTCAGAAAAGATTTACAAGGATGTTGCCAGAGTTGGAGGATTTGAACTATAGAGCGAGGCTGAACAGGCTGGGGCTGTTTTCCCTTGAGCTTCGGAGGCTGAGGGGTGACCTTACAAAATTATGAGGGGCATGGATAGGGTAAATAGGCAAAGTCTTTTCCCTGGGGTCAGGGAGTCCAGAACTAGAGGTCATGGGTTTAGGGTGAGAGGGGAAAGATATGAGACCTAAGGGGTAACTTTTTCATGCAGAGAGTGGTACTTGCATGGAATGAGCTGCCAGAGGAAATGGTGGATGCTGGTATAATTGCAACATTTAAGAAGCATTTGAATGGGTATATGAATAGGAAGGGTTTGGAGGAATATGGGCCGGGTGCTGGCAGGTGGGACTAGATTGGGTTGGGATATCTGGTCAGCATGGACGGGTTGGACCGAAGGGTCTGTTTCTGTGCTGTACATCTCTATGACTCTATCCCGCGCTGGCAATGCTTTTCTACAACCTCTACCATTGGGGAGAAGGTACAGGAGCCTGAACATACACACCAGTCGGTTTCGTAACAGCTTCTACCCTACCTCTGTAAGAATACTGAATGGACTCACCAACTCTTAACATTCGCCTGCACCTATGCTTTTGTTTTTGCCGCTGTTTACCTATTATTTACTTATCTATTAAACTTATCTCTGTTATCTGCCTGTATTGCTCACAAGACAAAGCTTTTCACGCTGCCTCGGTACACGTGACAATAACTTCAATTCAATTCTGACCTAAGCAGAACTTGTTTCAGGCACCAGAAAGGGGAAAGTAAAACTGGACCCATCATAACACATACTGTGGCTACAAAAGCAGATCAAAGGTTTGGAAGTCTACATTAAATAAACTACCTTATGACTCTGCGAAGCCTCTCCACCATTTATAAGGCAGGTGTCTGTTCTGATCAAGTTTGCAGCAGAGGACAATACTCCAGCTGGAGCTCATCCGCTCTGCCCATTCTTCCTCTCATTTATTCCTCTTAGCGTTTTTTCCTCCTGCTCACACAGCTTCCAATCATTCCCAGCCTCTGATGACTGGCAAACCTCCAATGTGGTGCAGTGATCTCCCAATGTGGTGGCCTTCCCACATAATGTGACAGACCTACTGGCTTAGCACAGTGGCAGCTTCCTGCCATGGCAATCTGAAGTGATCTCCCAGCCTCATGATCCTAAAAAGGAAGCCTGGTGTGAAGTGAAGAGTAGGTGCCAGCGTGGTCTGAGTTGGAAGACCGTGGTTCAGAATTTTTACTTCAGCTGCATAAACTGTTTCGCTATTTTCTAAGATCTTGTAAATAAAGAAGCTGTCCCGAGGCACCTTTGTACCTAAGATGGAACTAAGTGGCAACATATAAATTTTTCAAGATGACTATTAAACTAAGTAGAATTCAGCTCATTGAGTCTGTTCTACCATTCAATCATAGCTGCCAAGTTTCTCAACCCCATTCTCCTGCTTTCTCCCAGTAACACTTGACAATCAAAGACCTATCTCAATCTTAAATATACGCAATGACCTGGCCTCCACAGCCTGATGTGGCAGTGAATTCCATAGATTCACCACCCTCTGGCTGAAGAAGTTTCTTCTTATCCCCATTCTAAAAAGTTTTCCTTCATTGTAAGGCTGTACCCATGGATCCTCATCTCACCTACCAATGGAAACATAATCCTAATAACCACTCTGTCCAGCTGTTCAGTATTCTGTAGGTTTCAATTGGACCCCCCCCCCCCTCTAAACTGCATTGAGTCCTCAAATGTTCATGTTCAGCTTTTCATTTCTTGGACCATTCTCGTGTACCTCCTTTGAACTCACGCTTGGGCCAGTATATCCTTCCTGAGATATGGAGCTCCAAACTGCACAATACTCCAAATGTGATCTGACCAAGTGTTTCAGAAGTACATACCTTTTTTTATATTCAAGTCCTCTCAAAATAGTTGCCAATATTGTATTTGCCTTCCTAACTACTGACTCAACCTGCAAGAGAATCCTGGACTAGAACTCCCAAGTCTCTTTGCACTTCAGACTTCTTAATTTACTGCCCATTTAGAAAATAGTCAATGCTTCTGTTCTTCTTATCAAAGTTCATGACCTCATACTTAACCACTGTCATCCATCTGCCACTTCTTTGCCCACCTGTCCAAATCCTTCTGCAGCCTCCCTACTCCCTCAACGCCACCTGTCCATCGACCTATCTTTGTAACATCTGCCCTCAGTTCCATCATCTTGATTGTTAATGTATACAGTGAAAAGTTGTGGTCCTAACACTAACCCTGAGAACACCATGGTCACCAGCTGCCATCCTGAGAAAGAACCATTTATCCTCACTCTTTGCTTTCTGCCTAAAGCCAATCTTCCATTCATGCTAGCACCTTGCTTCTAACACCATGGACACTTACCTTACTCAGCAGCCTCCTGTGCAGCACCTTGTCAAAGGCCTTCTTGAAGTCTGGGTAGACAACATCCATGGCTCTCCTTGGTCTACCTGTTAGTTACTTCCCTAAAGAATTCTAGCAGATTTGTCAGGCATGACCTCCCTTGATGAAACCATGCTGACTTTGCCCTATTTTTCCACATTCTCAATGAATATAATTAGCCTTCCAACATCCAAATTGTGATACAATACTCCCAATTGCTGAGAATCCAGTTCCAAAGTTCATTACCCAGCAAAGCATACTCCTTGTTTAGCACTTCTATCATCATATCCCGGTATCACCAATGTAGATTAGCAGCATTTACTCCATGTACAAGTTACATTGCAGCTGCTTGTCAAACCCTTAGCAACCCCACCCAAACCATACAGAGCCATTGCCTATCTAGAATGTACCATACATGAGAACACCATGAACATGTTCTCCAAATTTCTCATCTTCCAGATTTTGAATTATATTGCTGTTCCTTCACCATTTGTGTACTCAATCATTCAATGTGGGTATGCTGCTTGGTCCTGTATTCACTGCCCATCCCTGGTTACCTATGAAGTGGTGGCGAATTGCCTTCTTGAACCGCATTCATTTGATGTGTGTACTCTCACTAGTCCCAGGATTTTAATCCAACAGAGGGAACAACAATATATTGCTAAGTCTGGATGGTGAGTGACTTGAAAGGAGACTGGTGTTTCCATGTATCTGCATTTGCCCTTCTAAATGGTAGCGATCATAGGCTTTGAAAGTCTTGTGAAATGAGCCCATGTAATTTTCTACAGTACATCTTGCAGATGCTGCACACTGCACAATGGTAGGAAGACTTAACATTTGTGGATTCAGTGACAGTTAAAGGTGCTGCTTTGCCATGGATGTTATCAACCTTCTTCATGGTTGTTGGAGCTGCACTCATCCAGGTTATGAGGAAATCAGGAGATGTTACTCACTCAAGATTCCTAGTCTCTGACCTGATAAACAGGATTCAGTTAGTAGATTGTGGATGTTGCGTATTAGGGGAGAACATCAATTTGGAGAGAAATCTTGTTTTACTCTCAGCCTGGGACAATTCTGCATTGAACTTGAAGCTGATCATGCAAAGTACTTTCTCTGAAAAAGGGAATAGTAGTGTTTAGTAAATGTTGAAGCAACTGTTTGAAGTTAAGAAAAACAAAATTAAAAACTTTGTATTAAAGCCATCAGCAAACCACTATCAAATTCTTGAGACGGAGTTAAAATCACAGTTAAATTATGCCCAGAGAGGTGACAAGAGACTCTCTTGCAGACAGTACTGCAAAGGGATGCTTTTGAATCAACAGTATTATATTTTTAGCATGTTTGAGAATCTTTAGATGTGTGCTAAGTAGTTTGGTTTATCCTATTTGACCTTCACTTATCTTGCTGAATAAACTATTTTACTGTTAAAACATCAAAAAAACAAACCCATCAAGATTTCAGGCCAGGATCTGATATAATCAGTAATAACTTCAGTTGGGATGACAACAATGAGCCATAAACTTGAACCTCATCAGTAATACTCAAAAATAAAGTTAAAAATGCCATAGACTAAACTGAATTGAAGGGAAATACTAAAAGACTCAAGTGATTTAACTGGCTTTTATTCTCCTGGCTAAATGTTCCATTTTGTCCTGCTTACCAATTCTTGTTTGGAACAACCTCAGATGTCTTCTCCCAAAATATCTTTTCCTCTTTTCAGAAATCTGCAGAAAACTAAAAACTTTTCAATCAGGTTTTTCACTTTTTTCCCTCCAATCCTTCCTTCCTTATGTCCATGTGTGAAGTCCTTGCTCATCAGTATGCTTGTTATTGAAATATTATTCATCAATTACAGCATTTAACAAAAGCACAACATGCATTCCACAAATAACAATTTGATGTATAATGACTGCATGCTAAATTCAATTCTTGTACCTTAACTTGCAGTGGAAATTATATAATAAATTGCAGAGAACAATTAGATACAAACACTTCCTCTCAACTTCAAACCATTGCCCTGGAGCACCTTTGGAGAAAGGAAGTTGTTAAAGAAGAACCTGATTTTTACAATCTATTGTGTGAAATTTAACAAGAACTCATCATCCCATAAAAATGTACAAGTCAAATAGTTTGTAATGTGCCTGTGCCTGGTACTAATCTAATTAACCGAGATTTATCTGGAGATAGATCCCATTCTGATGTTACGGTAGGTGTCCAATTGAACATATTTTCTTTTACATCTTTCAAAAACATTGTAACTCCTATTCATGCCCTCACTGTAATGTAGTTGAGCTAATAATTAATATCTGTACAAGGGTTCAATTGATTAAACACCATTTCACTCCAGCAATAGTACGTGTGTTAGGATTGAACATACACAGTGACAGCTGAAACAGAAACATATATAGACAGAAATCCAAAGTTAGTATGACGACACTGGGAAAACATAATTTCCTTTATATTTTAATGAAGCCATTACACCAGTTTCAGGGTAATAATCTACATGAAATATATTTACAACATTGCCTCAGACACATAGCTATCTTCAAGTTAGTCTCATGGTCGACAGATTTTGCTCAGTCTTGCAAATACCTCCAAAATAAATTCCCATAAAATCTTTAGCTCAAGTTGTGATTAAATTACAACTTTCTCTCGGCTGTAGCATTTTAAAAAGAACATAATGCAACCATTGTAATCTAGTTGTAATGCATGCAAATTATCCACCCATATGATCCAAAATATCTTTGTTTCTTATTAATCTTGAATCATAAATTGTAACTGGTAATATGTAGAAAGACATGGTTAGGAAACATCTGTGCATTTTAAACTATTTAAAAAACTTTAAAGTACATATTATAATTTCCTTACATCATTCAAGCCAAAATACCTTTGGACTTAAAAAAAAACAAAAAAGGTCCTTAACATATTTTTCAAAAGTTTCAGGAACCATTGCTTTATCCTTGATTAGCACTTCAGTAACCTGTTCAGAGCTAAAACCCAAAACAATTCCATTCTGGAAGAGAATTAAATGATATCAAAACTCGTTCCATGTCTGTATTTTAGAGAGTTGCCTACTTTAGCAATATTTTTATAAGTAACAGACTCCACATTGATCTAGCGTAGATTGCGACACTCAATCTTCCAAAGCATAATTGGGATTAACAACCAAGTAGGGATCCTGCTCCAAAACTTCATCACCTTCTCCTTTTCGGCTTTTCAGACCAGTCTGTTTCAGTTCAATCAAGATATGGTCCTATCAAGAAATTACAATATAAAGTTACCTCAGAAGAGCATTGTGCAGTATTTACTCGAAATAATTAGTTCTTCACTGTTGCTATATTTATGGATTGTACTGTTTCCATGATTTTCAGCAGCATGTTGCTAAACTATGCCTGGTAAACAAATATATCACCTCACTTGGAATAAAATGAATCTGGCCTCCCTCTGTTTCCCATGACCAGCATTTTGCAGAGGTTTAATTCTGATACTTATCTGACAGATACTTAACTAGCAATTTTTACTTCAACAGAAAGAATATTTGAATAGACGTTCAAGTCAAGACAGCAAACAAGAAAGAATAGACGTCTTAAATAATGGTAACCCAGAAACATAAGAAATAAACTAAACTGAGTAATACCTGGCAACAAGTTCAATTACAAGTTTGTAACCATTTTCAAGCAGTAGTTATCACTCACAGAATGGGTTTAATGAACACATTAAATTATTTGAACATATGGAGTTGAGAGGTAATGTTGCGGCTGTACAGGACATTGGTTAGGCCACATTTTGGAACATTGCATGCAATTCTGGTTTCCTTCCTATTGGAAAGAGGTTGTGAAATGTGAAAGGGTTCAGAAAGACTTACAAGGATGTTGCCAGGGTTACAGGATTGGAGCTATAGAGAGATGTTGAATAGGCTGGAGCTGTTTTCCCTGGAGTGTTGGAGGCTGAGAGGTGACCTTATTAGGTTAGATTAGATTCCCTACAGTGTGGAAACAGGCCCTTCGGCCCAGACCTTCTCTAAGAGCAACCTATCCCCCCTCTGACTAATGCACCTAACACTATGGGCAATTTAAGATTAGATTACTTTACAGTGTGGAAACAGGCCCTTCGGCCCAACAAGTCCACACAGACCCGCCGAAGCACAACCCACCCATACCCCTACATTTACCCCTTACCTAACACTACGGCCAATTTAGCATGGTCAATTCACCTGACCTGCACATCTTTGGACTGTGGGAGGAAACCGGAGCACCCGGAGGAAACCCACGCAGACATGGGGAGAACGTGCAAACTCCACACAGTCAGTCGCCTGAGGCGGGAATTGAACCCAGGTCTCTGGCACTGTGAGGCAGAATTTAACATGGTCAATTCACCTGGCCTGCAAATCTTTAGACTGTGGGAGGAATAAAGGTTTATAAAATCATGAGGGGCATGGATAGGATAATTAGACAAAGTCTCTAACCTGGCGTGGGGGTGTCCAGAACTAGAGGGCATAGGTTTAGGATGAGAGGGGAAAGACATAAAAGAGGCCTAAGGCGCAACTTTTTCATGCAGCAAGTGGTACATGTATGGAATGGGCTGCCAGAGGAAGTGGTGGAGGCTAGTACAATTGCAACATTTAAAAGGCATCTGAATGGGTGTAAGAATAGGAAAGGTTTGGAGGGATTTGGGGCAGGTGCTGGCAGGTGGGACTAGATTAGGTTGGGATATCTGGTCGGCATGAACAAGTTGGACCGAAGGGTCTGTTTCCATGCTGTACATCTCTGACTCTATATCAGAATGGAGACATAGTTCCTACTTACGTAATGAATAAGCCTGTAAATAACTTTCTCAATTAATTTCTTTTTGTTAATTAGTTCTTCTTCCGATTCAATTTCAGACTCAATTTCTTTTAAATACCAGTTAACGAGTTCACTCTTCTTTGGGGAAGCATCTTCATCTTCTGCAGGTAAGAACAGACAAAACCAAGTTCATGATTTACAAACAGAATTTACTTAAAATGTTTTATTTTTCTGAAGTTAATTCCCCACTCATTTGTCATCCAAGGTGAACTGAAGTCAAAGCATTTAATAGCACAGATAATGTGCAAATGCCAGAAAGTGAGGTATTTCAGCCCATTTGACTCAATCTTTCCAATGAACCCAACAAATCTATCGTGTAAAACTTGCTTTTGAATTACTTTCTATCCTCACTATAATATCTAGAAGATCATATTCCAAATCTTTGTGAATTTCAGTCTTGGAGCTATTATTTATTTGAACTATATTACACTTACCTGCTGTGCTTATTCAAATATCTGAAATACTGCACTCATTTGTACTAAATCACATCTATCATAGTACTGTTCACTTTAATATTATATGGCTTTAGCAAGCTATCTGCTTTGCACTACGTTTTATTAGTTATTCTGAGGAGACTCCTCTAATCTAGGGAACATCCAGATTAGGTCTGTAACAACTGAGGAGGAATGAACAAATTCCTTGACTAGTTCCACTTCTCCACTAGTTATGACATATTTGTTTAACCAGAGTATATGGCCAATTATATAGGTCTCAAACTGTATTAGGAACAAATCAGGCAGGTTGCACTATTCATATATCCACATTTCCAATAAAAAACTGACACACATATAAGCAACTGCAGACAAGTTCTCAGACAGAATCACAATAGTGCAGGGGGCCACATGGCCCTTTGTGTTGACATCACCTTTGAACATCTGACTCAATGCCAAATCCCTAACTCCTGCTGCATAGTCCGGCATGGTATTTCTATTTTTAGAAATCTAATGCCCTCTTGAATCCCTCAAGTGAATTTGCCTCTACAATACCTCCAGACTATGCATATCAAATCCAGATTACTGACTGCTTGAAAGTGTTGTTCTCACTTACTTCTTCTGCACACCCTCTGGTTCTCAACCCTTTCATACGAAGGGCCAGTTTCTGCCATCTACTGGCCAGATGTCTCATGATTATGAAAAATATTTAATCACCCTTGGCTTTCTGCCCTCTGATAGTTTTTAAGCTCACACTTTTCTGAAGGGGTTACAAACAAAGACAGAGGGAGCAAAATGTTGTTGATCTTTAGGCTAGGTCAAAAATGCAATAATCTTTTCTGCATACAAACTGGGTCATGTCACCCTCCTCTGAAGCTCATGTAGGCTGGACATCTCCATCTGACCCCTGGTCCTTGCAGACCTAAACAGTGTTGCTGTCGTACCCATACCCTTTCCCTTTACAAAGAGTCATTTGCTAAAAGTTCAGATTATATGAACATGGGTTAAGTCAAGAATATAATGAAGTAATATTTAGAATATACCTCTTTACAAAACCAACCCTGGAAGCATAGTTATATAGTGACACTTGGAGGTACTACATGTAGAGTTGTACAGCACGGAAGCAGACCCTTTGATCCAACTTGTATGTGCCAACCAGATATCCTTAACTTTATAGAAGCATTTTGTTACATGGTGTCTAAACACAGGAAAAATAAGAAACACAGACTCACCCATTCACACTAAGCAATACAAGGTATTCTTTTTAACATTCAGTACATAGGTACTTCGGACCAAGTTAAAAAGTCTGGACAAATAATCAACTGTCACACTGTTTCTTGCTATAATGTGAACGTGCTATAAAGCAAACTCCAATGAAACTGTCATTTTTTTTTTCAAACTTTCTACAAGGCTGGGGAGCTATAATAAGGGAATACCATCATCTCGCTGCATTAACAGCATTCATATACTTTAAGGTAATACAGGGTTGGTAACAAACTAGAGGACTATGGTGAAAAGGGAAAGATTTAAAAGGGGCCTGAGGGGCAACCTTTTCACGCCAAGTGTTTTTGTATGCAACAAGCTGCCGGAGGAGGTAGTGGAGGTTGGTAGAATTACAACATTTAAAAAGGTATCTGGATGGGTACATGAATAGGAAGGATTTAAGAGGGATCTGGGCTAAATGCTGGAAAATGGGACTAGATCAGTTTAGGATATCTGGTTGGCACATACAAGTTGGACCAAAGGGTCTGTTTCAGTGCTGTATGACTCTATATGGTCCTTTCAAATGTCATTATATAACTATGCATCAATAGATACTATAAAGTTAGAAACATTAGCCTCCAGAAAATGGCCAGAGCATATTTCCATTCTGAATGGTACAATGGCACATTAGAAAAAGGTTGTTCAATGTGACAAAGGTTGAGATTTCTTTAGCTAGGTAATGTTACCAGAATCTCTTTAATCTATCAATTTTAGCTATAAATGCAACAATACAGCTCTCCATGTGAGGAATTGGGTAGAAGTATGCCCTAGTTACAGAATTAATCTTTCTGAAGACCCTGCTTCAAACACCAAGTTTGGCACAAACAAGATTTGGGAATTCCAAGTACAGAGGAAACTCTATTATCCGAACGAGATGGCGGGCACTATTTCGTTCAGATAATTGATTATTTGGTTAATTGATTCAATGCCTCTCCTCTGGGGCTCAGAGTTTTCGGAAGTTTCCTTTTTCTTCATTCTGCCTGCTTTGCTCCCTCTCTCTGTCTCAGGGTCTTTTGTTTCTGAGCAGACACACACTTGTGTGTAAGGGTCCTGCAGCACTATAGAAGCCTCCCACCCCTCCCCATCAGTTCAAAGGGATTAACACAGCGAACACTTGCTAAATCCGCTCCCCGTTCAGAATAGGCAGCAGTACACTGCACGTGAGCCCCTGCCCACTCCCAACACTGCCCCCTGTGAGGCCCCGTCCACCTCCACCCACTGTCTGCGACCCCTCCTCCCACCATCTGACTGGACACCAACAGTAAGAATGCTCTGCCTTTGGGGTGGTGAGTCTCAAAATACAACTTTTTACTGCAACTTTTTGACAAATTCCACCTCTGCCCTGTACAGGACAATGATGGAGAGATTATCTAGGAAAGGTGGGGGGGGAGGGGTTCAGGGCACACACCTGTATCGAACTCCAGGGAAAGCGTGTGTATGTGTGTGCATAGGGGGAGTAGAAAGAGAGAGCACGCACACGGGCAGTCATTTGGAGACGGTGCCTGAGCTCCCATTGAAGTCCAGGACCATTCTCAGCAGCATTTCAGTGAGTGGGGTTTATTTTTAATCACTGTAAACAAAAGGCACGATCGGTGTTGAAACACCTCTTCAATGTAACATTTCTATCGGGACCTTGAGATAATCTTTGGATAATTCGAAATTCGGATAATCAAGGTTCCTCTGTACTTTAACTGAGTTCCAACATTAATTGGATTTTGCTTTCACTTGCGCCTGTTTGTCAGGACCTGAGTGAGAAAGATGCTAGTTTTATTTGGGTGAATGGTTGAGGAAACTCTCTGCACCCACATCTTGTGTGGGTTAGGTTGTGCATCCTAGTTGGTCCCTAAAGACATCTTTTAATATTCTGAGCAATCCTGCCATCTCCTCACTGCTGTGCATCTCAATGAAAGTTTGTTTTTTAATCTTCTTAATTAGGTTGGTGGTTGTTAACCAGTCAACAGTAAGGTCTTTTTGAGAACTGCCCAGCCCTCCCTCGGCCTACTTTCCCTATGCCTTTTGTCCCAAATTGTCTTTCCTGCCTGACAAACTTGTGCTTGTTTATTCTCCTCCCAGATGTGATACAGCTTCAGCATGTTACTGTGACAGTCTGCTCTTTTCTTTTGCATTCTAGGATACCGATCAAGAATCTATCGCAGCCTTAAATATACACAAGGACTCTGAACGCTCAGCTTTCTGTGGTATGGAGTTTCAAAGACACTGAACACTCAGAAGACATTCTCATCTCCATTTAAATTGGCATCCCTTATTTTTGAGGCTGTGCCCTCTGGTCCTAGATTCTCCCATGAGGGGAATCATCATCTTAGCATTTACCTTGTCAAATCCCTTAAAAAACATGCATCAATGAGATCACCTCTTATTCTTCTAATTTCCAATAAGTAGAATCCAGTCTATTTAACTTTTGCTCATAAGACAAATCCCTCCATATCAGGGATAATCCGAGGTAACCTTCTCTGAACTACCTCCATGATGTAATAACATTTTCTAATAAAGAGACAGAAACAGCTCACAGTGCTCCAGTTGTGGTATGTGCTGTACTGCACCTTGTAAAGTTTCAGTAAAACTTCTCTATTCTTATTTTCCAATCACCTTGAAATAAGGGCCAACATTCCATTTACCTGGATAATTACCTGTATGCTAGCGCTGTGTTGCACACAAGTGTCCCCAAATCCGTGTTGCAGATTTTTGTAGTTTTCTTCAATTTAAATAACACCATGCATTATTTGCACATATGCTCAGTGTTTCATGCGTTTGTAAAGTTTTATGGTTTTCTCAGGCAACATTACAGACTTTTGTTAGGTGCTCTTAAAACAATGGTAGCTAATTTCTCAAAGATTTGTCCTTTTGTTTAAAGAACGCTTCCTTAATTAGTTAAGAGGGACTCTTACCTCAGTGCCTATAAGCTAATTCAAATGGATTGAAACTAATGGACTCATTGGGTGACAAGAGAAATTTCAGTTCCTTGCCTCAGTTATTAGCAATATTCTTTCTAAACTGCTTGGCTTGATTCCAGAAGCTGCAGCCGTGCACGGACCTCAGAGATCTGCACAGCCAGAAGGAAAATTAAGAGGGTACGATGGTTGCAGGAATACTCATTGCAGCAGAACTTGGTCATCTCGACAACATGATGGTACAGTTCTTTAAAATCCCATCGAGATTCCACATGGCAAGCAGAGGACTTTGGTTGTATTATATCCAGACTACTCAACTTCCTGAAAAATATTAGGTGCTTTGATCCATACATACCTTAGGCTACCTTCAATTTCTCCCAGTGATAATTAAGTGGTACAATATCTGATAAATCACTGTCCACTCTTTATCTACAGGTCTGTGAAGAGAGTCCCATTTTCTCATGGAGGGTTCAGTTTTAAATACACAAGCACTGTAAAACTACTTCTGCTTCAGCTTGTACAGTTTGTGCTGATGAATAAAACTCGGGTTTACCATGTTAAGACTCATTATTTCTGTTAGACGAACCAATCATTGAAAGTCAAATTTGGTAGAGTCGTCAGTCTGTGTTGCGAACTTAAGCTCTGCCAAAGGGACTGGTTTGGCTATTGACTACACAGTAAGGACAAGACCAGGGTACTTTTCAGTAACCTCTTGGACTTTAAGCCATTGTCTTCACCCCATCAAATAATTTCCAAGGAGAAGGTTAATCCTGCACAACAGTAAACAATGACAGTCCCAACCACTATCTTTCTAAAATTAGGTCGCACTCCAGATGCACCAGATATAAAGGAGAAAGTAAATATCCTCTGCTGATAGCACACTAAAACCTTGGCATTCAATGCACTCTCCTGGACAGATGTTACAGTTTGCAGAAGCTTAGAGTTGGCTTCCATTTCTGACTCTTTTCAACTATAAACATAAAAAGGAGAAAAATATTTGAACCTTCAGCTGGTTCTTTTATACCGCACAAGATTGACAACATTGGCATCTCATATAGTAACTATGATACCTTAGATATTGGAGATTCTGAGTGGCAGGTAGCATACATCGCAAACTTTTACCTGTTCTAAATTGTATTAGACAATGAAACAATTGAACAACTTGCATTGTTACCTTCCTCTAGCTTCCGGAGATGGATGACAATAAGATTGGAAATCTTGCGATATTCCACAAAAGACAGCCTCATCGCATGTTTTGGTACTTCTTCCTTGATACTGTCTTCAGAATGGCCATTGACACCATTAATGCCATTTGGTATATCAGACGTCCCTGGCAGAAAGACCATTTATTAGAACAATGGGATCTAATACGATGTGTACTAAGTAAGCATTCAGCAATGATAAAACAAAACAGTCATGAATAACTGGCGGGCATGATCATTACTCATTCAAATAATTAAAAGGTTAATTACTTAAAGGCCCATGCAGCAATTCATCAAATCTTATGACAAAGATGAGAAAAAGGACTTCACAGTTTGTGCCTGTTATGACTATCTCAAAATTAAAAATCACACAACACCAGGTTATAGTCCAACAGGTTTAATTGGAAGCACACTAGCTTTCGGAACAACGCTCCTTCATGAGGTGATAGTGGAGGGCTCAATCGTAACACAGCATTTATAGCAAAAATTTACAGTGTGATGTAACTGAAATTATACATTGAAAAATTGATTGTTAAGCCTTTCATCTGTTAGAATACAGTGATAATTTCACTTCTTTCATGTGTAGATCACAAAACCTTTTTTTAAAAATTGCATTTTCGGATTAGCTGTTAACAATGTTGATAGCTAGACAATATATTGAAGGTGTTGGCCCCCTGTGTTCTCTGTCTATGCCATGATGTTTAGATTGATTCTAATCTAAAAAGTGAGATAACGGAGTTTTACACGAATGCATGCAGTTTTTGAGCAAAGTACAATGTAACTCTGAAAGTACAAATTCGCCCCACAAAATATATGTGTGCATGTGGGTCTTTGTCTGTCTGTGTGTGTGTGTCTGTCTGTCTGGGGTAGGGGTTGTGAGTGTGAGAAAGTGTGTGTGTGTGTAGTGAGTGCAAAGTGTCTTAAGTCTGTGAGGGGGTGCATGTGTGAGTGTGTGTCTGTGTGTACCTGTGTCCGTGTGTATGTGAGAGTGTGCGTGTGTAGGAATATCGGTGTGTGTGTGTGTGTGTAGTGCAATGGTAATCACCTGTAATGTGACATGAACCCAAGGTCCTAGTTGAGGCCCTCCCTATGGGTACCGAACTTAGCTATCAGCCTCTGCTTGGCCACTTTTCTCTGCTGCCTGTCCCGAAGTCCACCTTGGAGGATGGTCACCCGAAGGTCCGAGGCTGAATGTCCTGGACTGAAGTGTTCCCCAACTGGGGAACCGAGCAAAGGCTGCGACAACGGATGAATGGGCAGCGCACAACAATCAACAGACAGGAGGGTTCCCTCCCAGGTGGGGAACACTTCAGTGGTCCAGGACATTCAGCCTCGGACCTTCGGGTGACCATCCTCCAAGGTGGACTTAGACACAGGCAGCAGAGGAAAGTGGCCGAGCAGAGGCTGATAGCTAAGTTCAGTACCCAT
>NC_057716.1:72136636-72159409 GCF_004010195.1 Chiloscyllium plagiosum | reverse complement strand
ATTCTCACTGTTGACCCTATCTAAATCCCTAATCATCTTGTACACCTCTATCAAGTCACCCCTAAACCTTCTTTTCTCCAATGAAAACAACCCCAAGTGCCTCAGCCTTTCCTCATACGATCTTCCTACCATACCAGGCAACATCCTGGTAAACCTCCCTTCTTGGGGTTGCGCTGTGCACTGGCAATAGTCAATATCTACAAAATCTGAACTAAGGGTTAAGGTGACCAGAAAACAATTCTTTGCAGGTTATAATAGTGACTTAACCATATAAGATCAAATTGAAATTATCGTACGATTTTAAATAAAAAATAGTCCAAGAGGAGAGGACTCAAAATTTCATCCACTCCTCACAAAAACTCCACTGTTCTGCAGAGCCTACAAACAGTCTTGAAAAATTTAATCCACGAATTTTTAGAATTTATTCATGTTACGTGGGCATCACTGGCTGTAGTATGGTGCTGTCTGTGTGCTGTAGGTAGACCCACAAAGCTGTTAGATGGGGAATTCCAGAATTTTGACACTATACTGAATGACAGTTATGTATTTACAAGTCACTGTGCTGAACATTTTGCTGATGAGAATTTGCAGGTAGTGGTGCTCCCATGTATCTGCTGCCCTTAATCTGATAAATGGAAGTGCTTGTGGGTTTGGAAGGTCATGTCTAAGGAGGTGAGGTGAATTGCTCCACTGCATCTTTTAGATGGCACACACAGCTGCTAACGAGTGTCACTCGTGAAAGGAGTGGATGTTTGTGATGTAATGCCAATTGTGGGCTTTGTCCTGGATAGTGTCAAATTTCTCGATTGCTGTTAGAGCTGCAGTCATCCAGGCAAGAGGGTCTTATACCATCATACTCCAGACTGGTTTCTCGTAGGTGACTTGGGGGGGTGGGATGTTTACTCAGTATTCCTAACGTCTTTGTGCCAGGTATGATTCCAGTTTTGCTAGGGCTCCCTGATGCCAGACTCCACCAAATGCAGCATTGATGTAAAGGGCTGTAACTCTCACCTCTGAGATTCAGCTCTTTTGCTCATGCTGTAACAAGGTCAGAAGTTGAGAGACCCTGATGAAACACAAACTGTGCACTGGAGAGTAGATTGTTGCCTATGGCCTTTATTGGGGAAATTGTTGGGCATCTACATGAAGGATGGGCTAACTGAACCCCTCAGAAATTTTCAGTTAATCAGGGACAGTCAGCACAGATTCATGGCTGGGAGGTCATGCCTAACAAGGCTCAGTAAATACTTTTTGAAAAGTTGTATTGGACAGGGAAATTTCTATGAATGCTGTTTATATGGAATATAAACAAGACTGGTAACTTAGATAGAACCCCACAGAATTAGGGGCAAAAATTACAGATAATTACAGATAGGTGAACTATTTCCGCTGTTTGGGATTCTGGAACTAAGGGGCATAGTCTGACCATTAAGGCTGGACCATTCAGGAGAGATGTTAGGATACACTTCTACACAAAAAGGGTGGTAGATATTTGGAACTTTCTTCCACAAGTAACAGTTGATGCTAAGTCACTTGCTAGTTGTAAATCTGAGATAGGTAAATTTTGTTAAGCAAAAGGTATAAAGAGGTATGGACGAAAGGCAGGTATATGGAATTAGATTGCAGATCAGCTATAATCTTATTGTATGGCCCAACAGGCTCAAGAAACTGAACGACCTATTCCTATTCCCATAAACAGGTACTGCATGATAGCACTGTTAATAATATCATCCATATCTTCCAATATTTTACTGATGGTTGAGTTTAGGCTGATGAGGTGGCAACTGGGCAGGTTGGATTTCTCCAGCTGGGTGCAGGACACATCTAGGCAATTTTCCACATTGATCCAGTACAGCTACAGCACTGGTAGCTAACAGAGGTATGGTAAGTTCTGGAAGACACATCTTCAGTACTATTTCTGGAATGTTGTCAAGACCCATAATCTTTGCAATGTCCAGTGCCTTCAACCATTTCTTGATATCAGGTGGAGCAAACTGAATTAGCTGAAGACTGGCATCCTGGGGGTTCTGGAGGAGGCTGAGATTGATCATCCACTTGGCACTTCTAGATGAAGATTTTTGCAAATGCTTCAGCCTTATCCTTTACACTAAGGTGCTATGCTCCCCCATCATTGATGATAGGGATATCTGGACAGACACCTCTTCCCGAGTTGCCTAATTACCATATTCATTCATGACAGGATGTGGAAAAACTGCAGAGATTAGATCTGAGCTACTGGTCGTGGAAACGCTTATTGCTTATTATGTTGTTTAATATGCAAGGAGCCCTGTTTTGTAACATCAGTAGATCGACACTAAGGTTTTAGATATGTCCGATGCTGTTCCTGGCATTCCTGCTGCACTCTTTGTTGAACTGGAGGGTTGATCTCTGGCTTGACGGTAATGGTGGAATGGGGGAAATATGCCAGGTCATGAGGTTGCAGTATAATTCTGCTGCTTCTGATGGCCTGCAGTGCCTTGTAGATGCCTAGTGCTAGACTTCTTCAAAGTCTGTCCCATTTAGCACGGCGATAGCGCCACACAACACAATTGCACATTCTCAGTGAAAGCGGGGTGTTGTCTCCACGAGAGCTGTGTGGTGGTCACTCTTACTGATACAGTCACAGATGAATATCTGTTGCAGCCAGATTCGTGAGGACGAAGGTAAGGTTTTGTTTTTTGTTCCCTCACAGACCCAGTCTCGCAACAAAGTCTTTTGGGACTTGACGAATTTGATTAGTGGTGCTGCAGAGCCACTCATGATGATGCAAACTGAAACCCCCCACCCAGATTTCATTCTTGCCGAGCCCACCTTCAGTACTTCCTCCAAGTGTTGTTCAATCAAGGGGGAACAATATGTGACAATCAGCAGGGTGTTTCCCTGTCCATGTTTGACATGGTGCCACGAGACCTCATGATGTCCAGTGTGAATGTTGAGGACTCCCAGGGCAACTCCCTGAGGCCCACATACCAGTGCACAGCCAGCTATTCTGGGCCTGTCCGCCAGTGGGGTAGAGTCAACGTGTAGGTCAGAGAAGGTTTGGATTGCAGTTTCCTTCCCTAAAAGAATATAAGTGAACTACATTGGCTTCAAGATCATTATCAGACTCTTAGTCCCATTTTTATTTAATTCAAATTGCACCATTTGTGATGGCAGGGTTCAAACCCAGGTCACCAAAACATTACCTGATTAATAACTCAGTGCTAACACCACTTGTTCATCGTATGTGTATGAAAAGACAAACTTCAAAAGGAAAATAATATCAATATTGTATTTACCTTAGTTGAAAATTAGAGACAGCATTTGAATAGGTCACTTACCACACCAACATAATAGAAGACAGAAGCCCAAATCGATTCTTACAGACCAAATTGGAGGATAGAATATCAACATGTACAGTCAACTTAAACACTTGAAATTAAAGTCATTTTACCATCAATTCCTTCATGAACTTCCTGCTCCATCTCTTCCCTTCCTTCATCATCTTGGTCAAAACTTACATCTGGAGTTTCCACTCTAATGATTGATTTGTTCAGTAACCGGAAAGCTTCCTTTACATGCTTAGGTTGCACCTATAAAGCCACAAGTAAAAATTTGGCACACGTTCCTTTTTTGGTAGCACTTTCCGTTAATGTTGCTAAAAGAATACCTTCAACAATCTTTAAACATAATCAAAAATAATCATTTAAAAAATGTTCACGTATTTTGATATAATGCAGCAAATTATTACATTGGACAATTTTATAAATCATTCAGCTATAGCAGCAGATAACTGCCAAAAGAAGCATTAAGAGATTTCCCCAGGTTTCAGGTGGACTATTAGATAGGAAGCACAAGTAGCGCAGTTCTCAAAAAAACTGGTAGTTGAAAAAATGTAGGCAAGTATATCATTTGAACATCAATTTTGTAGTTAACTATTATTATTTTGGCCGTATAATTGATCAGAGAAAGGTATCTGCTTAGCTCTGTAGAAGACTTGAACTGGTAGTCTGCGTTATTTAAAAAGGTAGTCAGGCAGTATGACTATGATAGCTCACGATAATAGTGCTGGCCACAATTATTTACAATATATTGTAATGACTTTGATGAGGAAAGTGAATGCGCTATAGCTAAGATTGCAGATGACCAAAATAGATGGCAGGGCAAGTGGTGAGGATTACACAGAATATATCAGAGGGATATAGTCAGGTAAATTGAGTGTGCAAAAACTATTAGATGGAATATAAATGTGGGAAAATTTAAGGTTACGAACTTTTTAAAGGAAGAGGAGGAGCTAAATATTATTCCAATGGAGAAACACTGCAGAAAGCTACAAAAGGATTTGGAAGTCCCCATGCACAGATCACAAAAAAGCTAACACTAGTTCAGCTCATAATAGGGGAATTAAATGGAATGTTGGTCTTTATTTTACAAAGAATGGAACATAAAAATAAGGAAGTCTTGTTAAAGCCGTAAAATGCACGAGGCAGTTCACAGATGGAAAGAATGTCCAATTTTGTGGTTCTTATCTAAGGAAAGAAATTCAAGCTTTGGAGGCAGTTCAGGGGAAGTTCACTAGGCTGATTCTGGGCTCAGAGGGACTGTCTTATGAGGAGAGGTTCAGTAGATTGTGCCTGTACTGACTGGAATATACAAGAATGAGAGGCAACCTTATGAAACATACAAGATTATTAGGGGACTTGACAGGATGGATGCAAAAAGGTTGCTTCTCCTTGTGGGAGAGAGCGTAGGACCGGGTATAATCTCAAACTAAAGGGTCGCACATTTAAGACACAGATAAGGATTTTTTTCCACTGAAGAGGGTAGTGAATCCATGGATTTTTTTTATTGCAGAAGGCAGAGTTAAGTATGTTTAAAGATAAACTGATTTTTAAACAGTAAGAGAATCGAAGATTACAGGGAAAAGGGAGTTGAAGATTATCAATGAACGATGGAATAGGATCAGTTGGCTTCTCCTAAGACGTATGGTCCTACAGCAGGAAGTTTTAGTCTGATGAATAGTAACTAGAGAACAGAAATTTTGAAGGATATGGACAAGAATGATATATATACCTCTCCGATATGATCAAATAATGGTCACTTGAGACTTGGAAAGTAGGGAGGTTAGAATTAGCACCAATGCACAGTCCAAAGCAAGAGGACAAATCTCTTAAATGATTAATAGTTACCTCGTCACAGCAATGCATTCTGGCCATAGATTCAGAGAGTCGAATCATACTCTCCAGCTGACGCACTGTAATTCTCCACGCCGACTTGGTCACCCCAGAGCCATCCCTTTGGCGAAGTCGTCTGTACTGTTCCACTATGAAGTCTTCAGATTCATTTGAAATCTAGAAAATTAAATCCTCAAAGTTATGTTGATAATTACAATTTATACAATCGACAGTCCAATAAACTTCACATCGCATCAACTGACTGACCTTTGGTTTGAACTGCCTTGCAAATAACAGGTACCTCCTGATATCATCCAAAGAGTAGATTCGGTCAACAGATTCTTGGATTCGAGAATGCAAGTCCACAATGCGCCTAGCAATGGCATAATCTGTTACCTAGTTTATAAAAATTACATAACATTAATTTCCTTCAATTGATTAAGAATCAAAATAAAAAATAACACATGAAAATGTGATATTCCCACCTCATTGCACTCATCAACCAGAATGAAAAACAAATCGAATCGAGACATAATTGGTGCTGAGAGATTTACATTCTGTTTGAGAGACTTTGAACGATCATACCGTCCAGCAACTGGGTTTGCTGCAGCCAAGATAGAAGTCCTGGCATTTAAAGTAGCCTAAAAATAATAAAACAAAGATTTTGCTTTACACTTTAACCCACAGAATTTAGTTTTTAATCCATTTAAAAGGTAATGCACAATCAACACACTTCACTATTTCATCTGCTAAACTATTCACTATAAACGATCCCAAAAGAAAGTAATTTCTATTTACTAATAACTGAGAGAAAGAATAAAGATCTTCCCCAGCAAGACATGAAGTATCTCATCACGTGCATTTAAAGTTTTATTATCTGTCTTGTACCTAGATGTCCCATTCACCACCTTTGATAAATTTTCATTGTACATAAAACAAAATGTTAAATATAGTTAACGATGTCGTAACTAGCTTTACTAACTAAACAACTGTTGGATGGTCTCGACCGACCTATCCAAGTATTGTAGCATAACACTGCAGAATGAAAATGAAAATTAAAGTAGGATGGCAGCGTGTTGGCAGGGGAAATAACTGGTTATGATTCAATGAGATCAGATCTTAGGCATCGTGTCAAGTAAAGTTTATTAATGCGCTGAATAAATATTTAATATGCACACCAGTATCAAGGTAATGTGTGGATGTGTGCTAGCAGCAGATACAAGCTAGACAAAAGAGAAAAAATAGAAAATATTGAAAGAAAGATCAGCAGTTATCCTCCATTTAGAAGACAAGGAAAAGAATGCCAAGCAATGACTAAAGCAAAGATTTCAGGAAGTTGTCATTAGCAGATCTGAGCAGCATGGTGGATAGCACTTTAGCCACACAGCACCAGGAACCTGGGCTCAATTCCACCCTTGGGCAACTGTCCGTGTGGAGTTTACATATTCTCCCCATGTCCATGTGGGTTTCCTCCAGGTACTCCTACTTAATCCCACAGTCCAAAGATGAGCAGGTTAGGTGGCTTGGCCATATTCTACGTTGCCCATAATGTCCAGGGGTGTGCAAGCTAAGCCATGGTAAATGCAGGGTGATAGGGTAGGGGTTGACTCTGGTGGGATGCTCCTTGGAAGGTCAGTTTGTACTCGATGGGCCGAATGACCGGCTTCCACACTGTTGGGATTCTATGATCTGTCAGAGAATATTTAAAAATTATAAAAATCTTTGCTCATACTTAAAATTTCACAAAGTTTCACTCTGCCTTTTAACTTTTACTTCCCAAAGAAGCCAACTATAATTCAATCTCTTCAGAATAAGTCCACAGTAAGTAACCAAAAAGATTTTGAAATAATTTAAACAAGTTACTTTGACTCCAGCTTTTGTGATGGAAATGGTTTGTTGTTCCATTGCTTCATGTATAGCGACTTGATCTCTTGAATCCATTTTATCAAATTCATCGATACAGCAAACACCCTATAAGAAAGGAGGAATACTTAAAGACATTGTGGATATTTTGTCAGCATAGAAACCCACAATAATTTGCATCCATGAAGGGATAGGAATAACAAGAAAATTCCACAAGTCCAAAGCTTAGGATACATAAATATGTATCAGGAAAACGTTGAGTTTAGTTAATTATATCACAACTGGCTTTATCAATTAGCCAACTTTGGGATGGTCTCGAGTGACTTATCCAAATATTGCAGCATAACACTGCAGAATGCATGCCACAGGACTCCCAATTCAGAGGTTATCACATACACCATGAATGAAATGCTTTCAAAAATCTGTAATCATAAACTTTTACATTCAGCCACAAACGTTAAAATTAGCAATTTCAAATTGAATATACTTGGGAACATGAGTGGGCCCTTTGAGCCCTTAAACCTGCACTGTCCATTAAATAGATGAAGTGCAACACCACTCATAATATCCAGCTTTACGGCAATAATAGGAAAATGGAGAGACCATAATATAGGTTGACGTAAATAGAGTAAAACAAGTTAATACTGGACAGTCAATATAGCTTTGTCAAAGACAGGTCACGTCTGACAAATCTAAATGGAGTTCTTTAATGAAATGACACAGGCAGTGAATGAGGGTAGTGTTGTGGAAATTGTAATTTTGCACTTTCAGAAAATATGTGACATACTGTCACACGGCAGACTGGCTAGCAAATTAGAAATATTTGAGATTGATGGGTCCTCAGCAACATGGATTAGAAGTTCGCTAAAAGATAGGAAACAGGGGGTTTCTAGATGAGCATTTCTCAATTGGTGTTCTCCAGGGATTGGCACTGTGACCCTTGCCTTTTCTGATTTACAGAAATGATTTGAAGCTATGCGTTGATGGCACAATCTTGAAATCTGCAGATAATACTGAGCTGGGGAGAACAGGAAATTGTGAGGATGATGCTGAGTGACTTCAGAGGGACACTGCTCATTTGGCCAAATGAGCAGATACCTAGCAGATGAAATTCGATGCAGAGAAACATTTTGCCAGAAGAAACAGAGTCAATACAGTTTCTTGTTACAACATTGAATGTACAGCAGAGGGACCTTGGGATGCATACAAATAATGCTCTGAAGGTGGCCAGGCTAGTTGAAACAATTGTTAAGACTGTTTATAGGATTATAAATAGAGGCAATAAAGCAAGGAAGTTATGCTACACCTTTTCAAATCACTGGTCAGACTACATCTGGAGAATAGTGTAAAGTTCTGGACACCTTATTTAAGGAAGGAAGTTAATGCCCTGGAGAAACAATGCAAAGCGGATTCACTAGAAATGATAATCAGGAATGAGGGATGAGGGATTTAGATGCAAGGAAAGATTAGCAAAATTGGGAAATTCCCCTTGTAAGAGAAGACTAAGAAATTACCTTACTGAGGTGTTCAAAATTATAAACACTTGTGGCACAACAAAGAAGCATATTATGTTTCCACTAGTTAGTATGTCAGTAATGAGGGTCACAATTTCAAGATTGTCAGCAAGAAAGCTGGGAATGATAATAAGGAGAAACATCTTTACTAGAGTTGTTAGGATTTGGAATATGCTGCCTGGGAAAGTGGGCGCAGGTAAATTGCATATGTGGTTTCAAAAGAGGGCTGGATATATACTTTAAAGTGATGAATTTAGAGGGCTATGGAAATAGAGCTGATGAATGGCACGAACTGGTTAGCTTTTTCAGGAGCTGGTACAGACAGGATAGGTTGTGGCCTCCTCCTGTACTGTAAAATTCTATGATTCTATCTTTGCCCAATATCTCTCCACAAAAATCAACTTAATTGGTGCAGTATCGACTTCGAGTAGGCGTGTTCCTAACTTCACTTCTTATAAATCTGGCTTTTTTTGACTGTTCTAGATTCCCCAACCAGCCAAGAGAGTTTTTCCTAATATTTTGAAAGATCTAACTAAATCGCCTCTTAACTGTCAAAATGCAACGCAACCCTATGATCAAGAATAAATTGTACAGAATGCCCTTACGTTATCAGCAAGCATCAATGCTCCGGCTTCGATGACAAATTCATGTGATTCTTCATCCTTCACAACTGCAGCTGTGAGACCTGCAGCAGTACTAGCTTTGCCACTTGTATACACTGCTCGAGGACTGAATTCCTCCACATGCCTGTTTTATATTTAAAAAATCTTTAATTTGTAAATATTAAACTGAACAAAGCTATACAACCTTTGCATATTGAACACAAAAATGTTCTCTTACTTTACTTATCCATATGGTCATGCTGTGCTTAGCTCAGAGGCTAGATAGCTGACCTGTATCAAGAACTAGGTTTATATCCACTGGAGAATTAAATCAATATAACCTATGGTGAATTCTCTGATATGGCAAAGGATTTCAGCTCCAAGATATGCATGTAATTATTAATGTTGGATAAAGAATTAAAGCAATGCAACACTATCCAACTGTGCAGCACTGAACATTCACACCCGCGGCATTTTTCATTACAAAGGAACCTCGATTATCCGAATACCAATTATTTGAAAATCGGAATATCGAAGGAGATCTCAAGGTCCTGATAGAAACATTACAAAGACATGTTTCCAACAGTGGTTACGTCTTTTGGTTACAGTGATTAAACAAGCACAGTCTCCAAATGACTACCCTCCCACATTTCCCCCTGCACCCTCCCCCCCAAGACTTTCCCTGGAGTTCTACAAACCCCCCTCTCCACGCTTTCCCAGATAATCTCTCCCACATTGTCCTGTACTGGGCAAAAGTGGAACGGGGGGCTGGGGGACAGGATTGGAGGGCAGGGGCTCACGCGCTTTGTGCTGTTGCAGTATCCTGAACGGAGAGCAGACTTTAAAAACTCCCATCCCCAGAGGAAATCGATTTAATCGATTAAACGAAATAACTGATTATTCGAACGAAATACTGCCCGCACATCTTGTTCGGATAATCGAGGTTCCCCTGTAAACTTTACTAAGTTTAAAACCCATTGGATTGCTTCTCTCTCCGTTTCCCTTCCCCAGGAATATAATTATGAAAACAATTATTTAATCATAGCAGCTTGAATATGTAAAACATGAATTATTATAAACAATTACACATTTTGATAAGTATTAGAACATCTAATTATAATAGTATGACTGAAATAATTGGACCACAACTGGTTTAAAAATACTGATTTTTTAAGAGCATTTGTGATGTCAAAAATTAATATCGCAGTTTGGAATGACTTACTTAAGGAATTGGCTTTTGGCCGTACTTGGGTCGCCAACAATACAAACATTAATATCACCACGTAAAGAGGTACCCTCCAAGGTAGCTTTAGGAACTCCTCCAAACAGCATCAGTAAGACTCCACGTTTTACTTCATCATTACCTGTAAAAGAGAAAATTTTACGATTTCTAAGTATTGCACCACAAAAATAATGGAGCAATTGTTTTTTTCTTGAAGAAAATACCTCCAATTAAGCATCTTAAAAATATACAGCAACAATATTTAAAGATGCTTATTAAATGTCAATAAATATTATTGTACTTTTTATGCAACAATTAATTTTGGCATTTTAAAAATTAACTTAGAATCATCGTTCAGGATGAAAGAAATTTCAATACCAGTTAATCAGAATCACGTTCACATCGAAAGAAAATGCTTTAAAAAAAAAAATACATTCACAAAATGTTACTTCTTACCATGAATAGTAGGGAAAAGACTTGTACAGAGATTATGATACAGATTCTTATCCTGACTCATTTCAAACACTTTCTCCCATTCCTGAACAGTCATCTGATTTTTTATACTTTCTGCAGTCTGTTCTTCTTCTCTCATTTCTTTACCACCAAACTATATATTTTTAGAAACAGAAAGAAAACAGTTTTAATGCAACAAGCTAGACAAAATCTCCAAAGATGTACAGATAAACTCAGTGCTATTTGAAACGTTATAAATAAAGATTCAGAATTTCTAAATACAGGAATAAATTTGATGAATACTGATCAACAAAAGGAAAATCAATTATATCTGCAGTGATCTTAACTGCAAACCTAGAACTTGCAACAATATGAGATAACTCTTAAAATATTCTCGATTTGTCTTTGTTCATTCTGCATGCCACAAGAGACAGTAGCAGCAGAGACAACATTCAAATGAGTTTAGTCAACAATCATAAATTAGCTAAGTTACAAATCTGAACATCTTGTTACATATGCATACAGACAAGTTCAGAATCATTTTCCAAAGTTGTGATCTTGAAATTTTGACAACAAACAAAAAGACTGAGATTTTCAATATGCAAAGAATAGAACAATTGGGAATTAATATAATTAATTGACATTGAAACCAAAATTGTACCTTAGATAAAAGGAAAAAAACATTTTTCAGGTTATTAAATTCTCATGCTCTCCAATTCAACATTTCATACAACAAAATACATACCCGTGGATTTGTCTGTGCCACATGGCATGCTAAAAAGGCTAGCTTGTAGGACAGATCACGCACACCTAAAGCACGAAGACCCCTTACTCCTTCAGTTTCATACCCTTCAGCACCACTGACACGAGATCCAGTTTCAGCACGGATGCCTGAAGAAAACACAAAACGTTTAATCAATAATGGTTCTTCAATCAAAAAAATCACATTCCTTAATTACTACATAAAGTTTCTAACAGTGGTAATAAATAACTTTTGTTGTTACCAGTTTGATGGGTAACATTGGCTAGAAAGTAATTAGTGCACTGTTACCCAATATGGTGAGAGAGAGCAGACAGAGCAAAAACAGAAAGCGAGAGTGTGCGCAAGAGACTGGAGAGAGGATGATATTGCAAGGACAAAATGTAGTCACAAAACCTGCCAAAGAAAAAACTTCAGTATTTAGTTATCAATTGCTTACTGTTCATTAGTGATAGATTAAAGGCTTTTTTTTAAGGTAAATGTTTCAATTCTAGAACAACATACCATTGAAAATACAGCAACACTACAATATGCTTCTAAAAATAACACAACAAAGCATTAAGGCCCAAAATACTGGAGTCCACTGAGATTAGATATGCAAGTTAGGTGATGTCAATTTGAGTGTTTCTCTAAAAGAAAATGTAATATACAAATAGATTAAACAACAATTTTTGGAAGATTATGGACTATTTGGCTAGTTGATACAACCTCTTTACAGAATTTTCTTTATCAGTATGACATTTATAACATAAGAAATATTTCCAATCAAATTACACTGATCCTCATTTGTTAATAAATCTTACCTGCATACATTAAATATAGCAAACTTAGTTAAAGTGACTAATTTATAGCATACCTGGTGTAGTCAGTTGAGATACATCAGGAACCACAATAAGCATTCCTGTGAAGTCACATTTATCACCAGCTTGTGCTGATTCTACAGCTTCTGCACGCAAAATAACTTCCACACTGCGGGGAATGCTACCTCTTGGTAACTCAGCTTGAGTTTCCTGAATACGAACCTGAAAAGATAAGCCAGTACAAATTAATCAAACGATAGGGGATATGAAAGACAGTCATTAAGTACTGAAATGTTTATGGTTTGCTCCTTTGAACTCATAACTCAGAAACAATTCCCATGAAATTTGTATTTAAAATGGTTTTGAATATTGCACCTAAATATTAAGAGAATACTCAAAAAGCAGAAGACAAAGTAAACATTTTATTATTCAAAATCACATTATAAATTTTATTTTATTGATTTATCTTCACTATTCTGCACACTTTTATTTTAGAACATTCGTTTTCCCAAAATTAAAACTACAGCTAAGAGGTCAGCAGCTTGCATTATGAGTAGGTAAAATATTGAATGCAAGCAAAGACACAAATTCTAAGTATACATTATTTAATCCTTTCACCATTGTGTTTGAGAATAAACAAGGTAGAAATTTGAGTTATGTAGGCTATCCAATGGAACAATAACATTTTAATACTGCTAACTTTGAGAATATTCTCTAATCACAGGATTTTGAAATAAAATTGATCCAATTATTTCTGTATCACTAGTAATGGAGTATTATTTCAGATATGTAGTTGTGCAGTCAACATGAAAAAGGCAATTTGCTCCCCTATCTTTGGCTTAACGGTGATTAAACCACAAAAAGTAAAAATAATCATTCCACTGTTTTATGCCTCTCACCCTATTTATGGGATGACGTTGGTGAAAGAGAAAGTCAATGAAGAAAAAAACTCATGTCCTGCCACCCTTGGAGTTTTGGTTACCATTTTGACATGTACAAGATCTTCATTGTGCAAGTCAGTTTAATAATGGCAGATTCAAAACACGAATTGAAATTGTAAGTATAAGTTTTGCTTTGGACCCCAGATACTGAAATTTGATGCACAAACTCAAAGACCAAATAAAATTTCATTTTTTAAAAAAGTATGTATTTCCATATAAATTTGAACAGATTCTTCCCCAAAATGTTCTCAGAGTACAAGAACAACATGGTAAACTTTCAATCGCAGTTGTACACTCACCTTCTGAAAGTCAACAAATCGTGATTTATTAGTGTCCAGCATAAATCGTCTCCTGTTGGCACACACTGGATTTCTGCAGATATTTGGCTGGGTGTATTTGAACTGTTGCTCTACGTCCTTGACCACCGTCTGACAATCGAGACACATAAATGTTCCACTGACCAATTCTGGGTGAACAGGATGGGTTCGAACAACTTGCCCGCTGATGCGTAGCAGGGTTCCAATTCGTGCTGCTGTCAGTTCTCGGATTCTGGTTTAAAACAAAAAGACATTGGTCTTCGATCATTTTTAGTGGTTGGTTAAGAATGATTAAACATAAACAGATTTAAACCTTCAATTATATATTGTTTTCTTCCCATAAATGTACTTGATAACTTTGCAAACTTAATTAAATCTGCTAGACGAGACTGTAAAAAGATCAAGACAAATATTTAAATTTTACAACTTTGAAATTTACTTAGTACTTTGATGAATTTGTATTCTCAAATAGAAGCTGAGAGCAGATTTATAAACAAGAAATCATGATTTGATACATGACAGTTTAAAATTAGTGCAGTTTAACTTCAAATGTGTAGCTGAATGGTCAAACATGAATGAACTCTTCTTCCGTATTTCAGTGTAAATTGAAGACAGTTAAATCTAGTCCTCTCGTCCAACACTGGTAAAGAAAACTCATGAGAAATGAATGGGAATAAATTGAATTTATAGATTTCAATAAAGTCTACAGAGCTGGATTATGGTGATATTGCTCTCTTGACCGAGATACAACAGACACCTGAAAAGAATCTTGAACTCATTCTTCACTTAATTGGAATTTCATTTGACGGACAATGCGAAACAGAGAAAAAAAATCAATTTTTCTCTTACTTGTGTCTGGCTGGTAAGTCCTGAATTGCAACATAAAACTCCTTATTTGGTGGAATAGTCCCATGGTCTCTGGCAAAATTCCGAACAGCACGGCAGAGATATGGGTACACTCTGAAAAAGATTCAACAAGAAACTGTAGCAGATCAGATCGTTAATTGCTCGTCTTAATATTTGATGTATGTTTGTTTCAACAGTTCGAAAATTTTTAAAGTGCATCTTCTCCATGACTAATTAAAAGATTTCTTCCTTGGACTACAACCAGTTAGACCAACTGATGTTTCCTCCCCAAGTATTGTTTCTTCCTAAAGTCTTAAGTTTGTATATGTTGTTTTAAGACTAAGTTCCCACTATTTAATTTGCCTATTGACACACTATGTGGCACCCTGTAGCCATAAACATTTAATTCAAGCTTCAATGTGGATTAGCAGCATTCATTTCACCTGTAAAATTCCTCTTGAATAGTGGTTGCCAGTTGCTGGTTATACTGTTCCAGATCCACAAAGCTTACAGCAAGAGTGTTCCTTTCAGGACGGATTAGCTCTTCAGCATCATGCAAATATTTAACTTCACCATCACTGTTCTGGAATCTGTTAAAGAAAAGATCTTATTACAAAATCCAAAAGATGTTTTTATACTTGTAGTTGAATGGTCAAACATGAATGAACTCCTCTTCCATATTTCAGTGTAAATTGAAGACAGTTAAATCTAGTCCTCTAGTCCAACATGGTAAAGAAAACTGCGATAGAAAGGAATGACATTTCTGTTATAGGAGTGAGTGGAGTTTTAAAATGCCACTTGCATCATCACTACAGATATTACCAAACCAAAATGTAATCACAACAGGTTTTGAATATATTTGAGAGATTATTTGACAATGTAACTTATTGATGGACCAACTGCCCATAAGTAAATTATGACTAATCTAACATGATCTTGCACACCATAATATCACCAAACTAAAACAGGTGACAAATAGTATAAAGCCTCCATCAAACAATCTATGGCAGCCTGGTGCATGGACAGCTAAGAACATTGGAAGTAAGAGTGTGAGTAGGCAATTCAAACTTTCGAGCCCACTCCGCCAGTTAACACTATCATGGCTGATCATATCCTGGTCTCCACTCCACTTTCCTGCCTGCTCCCCTTAGCCCTTTATCCTGTTTTTCATCAGAAACATATCTATTTCTCTCTTGAATCTGTTGATTAATTCTGCCTTCACTGCACTCTGTGGCAGTGAGCTGCACAAATTCACAACACTCCAAGAGACGTAGTTTCCAATCTTAGTTTAGAACCTAACTCCTCTCATTCGATATCTATGCAGTCTTGTTCGAGGTTGTCCCAAAAAGGGGCAAACATCTGTTCAATGCACTTTAGCATTTTATATACCTCAAAGCAGATCCCACCTCATTCTCCCGAACGCCAGCGAGTACAAATCCAAGCCATTCAACTGCTCCTCGTACAATAGGCCTTTCATTCCTGGAATCAATCTTGCAAACCTCCTGTGAACTGCCTCTAGTGTCATCACATCCTTCCTCAAGTCAGGACAGAAAAACAGGACACAATATTCCAGATCTGGTCTCACTAACGTCTTCTTACAATTGTAACAATATTTCTTTACATTTCTAACCCAGTCCTTTTGTAATAAATGTCAGGATTCCATTTGTCATCCTTATTATATGCTGCACCTGCACACCCATGTGTGCAATTTGTGCACAGACACCTAGATCCCTCTGCCCTAATGTACTTTGAACATACAGTACATGTACACTAAATGAGATTAATATTTTTGCTTGGATAGTCTGAATGGGGTACACAATGTTAGATTATGAGACAGAGAAGCAGAAATAGGCTAGTCCAATGGTTCTGTTCCACCAATCAATGGGATCCATGGCTAATATGACAAACTACTTTCCTACAAAAAGAAACCTCTCCACATCTACCCTATCAAGCTCCTTATGAATTTCGTTTTTCAGATGCCTCTCATTCTTCTAAATTCCAATAAACAGAAACACAAATTACTCAACCCTTTCTTCTAAGAAAATTCCTCCATACTTAGGGTCAACTTGGTGCATCTCTGGAATGCCTCCAATGCCAGTATATCTTTCCTTAGTTAATGGGACCAAAACTGTTCAAGGTATTTAAGATGATGTAGTCAAACTAGAATCTTGTATAGTTTTAGCAGACTTTCAAATTTTATAAAAATACTGTGGATGCTAGAAATCTGAAACAAAAGGAAGTGCTGGAGAAGCTCCATTCTGGTAGCATCTGCAAACAGAGAAAGTTAACATTTTGAGTCTGGTTTGACTCATTAAAACCGTTTAGTACCAGGTCATGCCTGACATTCTGAACAGTCATATCAAACTTGAAATGTTAACTGTTTCTCTCTCTGCAGATGTATACAGGCTTGCTGAGTTTCTCCAGAATTTTGTGTTTGTTCCCTATTTTACCATTTCAATGAAAAGTATTATACTTTTCAATGACTTTTATCGAAGGCCAACATACCATTTACCTAAGTATGGAAGATAGCTCACTGAGCTTAAAGGTTTGTTTTCAAGACATTTCATCACCATACTAGGTATCATCATCAATGAGAGTCTCTGGTGAAGCGCTGGTGCTATGTCCCGCTTCTCTATTTATAGGTCTAATGATACTGGATTGTGTCTTTTGGTGGCCAACTGATGTTCATGTATTCGGGTGGCAAGATTCATGCTAGTTTGTCCAATGCAGTGTTTTGTTTTACAGTTTTGCAAACAGAGCTGCATCAAGATATTACGTCAACAAGCTACATCACACTGCAGCACCCAAAAACTAAAAAAAAGCAGAAGAGAAATACCTTTACAACGTTTTCAGGAAAAATGGGTACTCAAACACAATCCGCTGATTCTTCAGAAACAAACCCAAACAAGCAGACACAACGCAACCAAAAAACAACAGCCACATTACCTTACATCAAAGACATATCAGAAATGACTCCCAGACTACTCAGACCCTTTGGCACCATGGTAGCTCACAAATCTACCACCACACTTAAATAGCATCTAAATGACCCTAAAGGATCCATTAGATACCACCAGCAAAACAAACTTCATTTACAAGATACCTTGCAAGAACTGTAAAAAAACCCACTACATCGGACAAACTATGAGGGAATTTGCCAGCAGGATATATGAACACTAACTCGCCACCAAAAGACACAATCCAATATCACTAGTTTCTATACACACAGACAAAGAAGGACACCATTTTGACTGGGACAACACATCCTCAGACAGGCGAAACAAAGACATGCATGAGAATTCTTACAGGCATGGCATTCTAACCAGAACTCCATCAATAAACACATCTATTTAGACCCTAACTACCTTCCCTTGAAAAAAAGAACTGGAAATAACATCACCCACCTTAAGAAACCAAGACTTATAAATAGAGAGACGGGATATAGCACCAGCGCTTCACTAGAGACTCACTGATGACATTACTTATGGTGATGAAACGTCTGAAAACAAATCTTCAAGCTCAGTTAGCTAACTTATATAGTTATCATCAACCTGAGCTACAAAGCTTCTCAAAAATTGTTAAACCATTTACATGCCTCATTACTCTAAACCATGTGCAAAAATCACAAAAAAAGCACAAAGTCTCCCAAATCCTTGTGCTGCAGCAGCATTCTGCAGACTTAATTCCAGTTAAATAACATATAATTCTATGCTTCCTGCCTCAATGCATCTCATATTGTCCCATATTATATTCCAGCAGCCAAATTTTTTGCCAATTCACTTAACCTGCCCAAATCTCACTGCAGACTGTTTGCCAACTTCACCACCTATTTTCTGACATTTGCAAAATGCAGCTTTAATACTCTTGTTGTATCCGAGAACTGTTGAATCTGAAGTTTGTCCAACGAGGCACATAAGAGGCCACCAGGAAAAGTCATTTTTAAACATAATTGGTCAAACACTGAATATTGTACACACAGTCAGTCAATCTCTACTGCTTCCAACTGTCTGCATTGCCCCAACATGGCCAGGGCTTGTATTCTCCCAATTTTATACTCATTCTTAGTACCTTTACTCTCCTCCAATCACCTAATTCAAACACTGGAGTGACTGCCATCTTAGTGGTCAGCTCCCGTTCTTTCTAGAATATTCCATCTGTTATGGGGATAGAGAAACGGGCCTAACCTCGGTTGTTGGTAAAATTCTAGAATCCATCATTAAGGATGAGGTTTCTAAATTCTTGGAAGAGCAGGGTCGGATTAGAACAAGTCAACATGGATTTAGTAAGGGGAGGTCATGCCTGACAAACCTGTTGGAGTTCTTTGAAGAGATGACAAGTAGGTTAGATCAGGGAAACCCAGTGGATGTTATCTACCTAGACTTCCAAAAGGCCTTTGGAGAGGGTGGACGCTAGGAAATTGTTTCCGTTAGGCGAGGAGACTAGGACCCGTGGACACAGCCTTAGAATTAGAGGGAGCAAATTCAGAACAGAAATGCGGAGACATTTCTTCAGCCAGAGAGTGGTGGGCCTGTGGAATTCATTGCCACAGAGTGCAGTGGAGGCTGGGACACCAAATGTCTTCAAGGCAGAAATTGATAAATTCTTGATGTCACAAGGAATTAAGGGCTACGGGGAGAATGCGGGTAAGTGGAGTTGAAATGCCCATCAGCCATGATTGAATGGCGGAGTGGACTCGATGGGCCGAATGGCCTTACTTCCGCTCCTATGTCTTATGATCTTATAACAATATCAGTCAAAGCAAGTGCTCAGAGACAGTATAGTTTTACCTCCTTCATCTTTATTCTGGTCCCTGGAAGGAGCGAGCGCGATCGGACATGTGCTGTCCCACTCTGACTTCAGTCGAAGCAAAATGCCGAGAGACACAGTATAGATTTATCTCCTTCATCACTATTCCGGGCCCTGGAGGGAGAGAGAACGATCGCCCACGTACACAGAGACATGAGTTCTCGGTCTTCTCTCTCGAACAGCAGTTTCTTCATGAATTATATAATCATTTTACAGGGAGAAGCATCCAGATAAAGCAATATACATATTTATTGGGTGACCATTACAATCAGCGAGTGTCAATAGTAAAGATTAAGCCATCTGCTGTTACACAATGAATATTCTTAACCTTGTAAACTGGCTTCACAAAATGAATACATTCTACCTTGTTAACTGACTTCACACACTGAATGCTTCTTTATCTTGTTAAATGGCTCTACATAATGAATAACATTTCATCTTGTAAACTCACTACCTTTACCTCCAGCACCCCATCGTTAAGTGCAAGTTGTTATCTGATGTGAATCATACTCAGCTGAGCCTCTTGTTTCATAAAACCCCTAAAAACCTAACTTTCTCTATCTGCCTATACCTTAAACACTTTCTCATGTTGGTTTTCTACACGTCCAGTCTTTTACTCCCTCGTAGCATCCCCCCCATCATTCAACAAACACCCTCCATTTTCCAATCAGGTAACATGTACAATATAAATTCTGCTGCAGATATTTTGTCTTAAACCTAGCTGTTTTAAACATAATCAAGCTTCCTCCCAGACGTTCTCTCATCTAAGTCATCCACATTTATTGTTAATAATTATGATGGATCCAAGTTACAGGATGGCAGTGTGAATATTCCTCTTTATCCCAACAATGTCATCTATTAGGTGCACAATTTCCCCTTAATGAAACCATCCTGACTTTGCTTGATTATCTCATGCATTTATAAATGCTCTACTCTTATATATCCTTTAGAACAGATTCTATATTTTCTAGCTCAGAGATAGAGAGCTGCCAGTGGAAGCAACGCATTGAACAGTGTCAATGAGAACATATCATATTACACTCTACGAAACTGCAAAGAACTGTGTCTTTCATCACTTCAGAGCATCCCAAAGCCTTTCAATAATCAATATATGTGAAGCGATAGGGCCCAGTTCTAGATATTTTGTCTCCTTCTCTTTTTGAATATGGCTATTACACTGGCAGTTTTCCAATTCTCTTGGACCTGAGGCTAGTTCTTTCAATACCTGTCACATAGATTGGTTTTTAGTCTCAATAGTTTCCTTTGCTTGTACTTTTCTATAAGGATAGTTACACTATGTATTTCTTCTCCCTCCCTTTGCCATTTGATTAATGACATTTCATAATTAAATAATGTCTTCTACCATGAACAGTGGTGCAAAGTAATTATTCAATCTGCCATTTCCTCTTTCCCCTTTTTTAAATATCAAAATCCCAATCTCAAAAAGTATCTCACTTTACAAAAAGATCAAAAGATCAATTTAAGTAGGTACACTCCCTCAGACAGAGAACATGGAGTGGAGGTAGCCACAGAGCTGCACAGTTTTTGTTTTGAAAAAGATGGACAGCAATTGGTTTTTAACAGCCTTCTGATCTTTCTGCTGCTGTTCAGTTAGTTGATATTTCTCTTTCTCAGTAATGAAAGATCTTGCCTTCCTGCTGCCTTGACCTATGCAACATCTTCTCCTCGAAACGGAATTAGTCAGCTTTTGGGAATTTTTACAGCTGACAGGTCAATCTTTGCAATGATAAACTTCTGGTGGACTCCATGTAGTTGACAGCCGGAGGACCATTCACCAGCAGCATGCGACTGTCAAGTTACTTTTGGAAACATCTCACACTTGCACCCGTGGCAACCGGCAAATATGATAAGAACAGTTCCTAGGATGATGGCTGCTCAAAAACACCTTTTGTGCTGGCTTAAAAGGTTTGTTACCAAGACTAACCCTTTTGCGAGGGACATCGCGTCGAAGCCTCCCCGAGAGCTTCAGTGGGTGGGGGAGACTCTCTACTGGAGTCTACTCAACCTTCCCCGGTTCTTTCCCTGAGATCGTTCAATTGCCTGGAATAAAATTCTTACAAGCAGTCATTTAAAGGTTTAGCACATGTATTTAAACATTTACTAGTCTCACAGTTAGAGTAACAAGACACCAAGCCCTGATCTACGTACAGGCTCTAAAACCTCAGCAGAGTAGTGGTACCAGCACTTAGCAACGTTGTGCTCTCAGTCTACTCCAAAAATAGCACTCTCAATCTTTAGTATTCATACAGATTTGGCCCACTAAACATGTCAATCAAACACCTGATGAACATGATGTCCTCACCACATTCCCGCTGCGCTTGTGATCAACTTGTTAGTCTTTTGTTGACCGATCACATGACTAGAATAGCAATAATGAAACTGCCCTTGTACTGACTCGGGCGATGACATGAAGTGTTGATATCCTCTAAAGTTTGGTCACATACTCATCACCTCACATTCTTGTTTAAACCTGATTACCAACTGTCTTTTGTGTCTTAAACCCATTCCTTAATGTTTTCCATCTCAGGCGCTTGGTAAGTAAACTCTTTATTCAAACCCTTATTGTCTTTCCTTGTAGGTACTTGAAGTTTGAATTGATCTGTCAAAGGCTTTTGTTCCTCCTTAATGACTAATTTTTAAAGTTTCATTGCTACCGAAACTTGTTCTTGTACAGAGGTGGACTTCTGGCTTTACCCAGCAAAACTTGAAACCTTTATTTAAAGTTATCTTACTTAATACTTTTACTTTATTTCTAGTGTTCTTTGGTTTCTTTGCTTTTCTTCCATATCCTTTCTCAATCTTCAGTGGGGCAATAATGCAGCTTTCTATAGATTTATGATATGGGTAAAAGTTTTGACTCCATAGAGTCATAGAGATGTACAGCATGGAAACAGACCCTGCAGTCCAACCCGTCCATGCCGACCAGATATCCCAACCCAATCTAGTCCTACCTGCCAACACGCGGCCCATACCCCTCCAAACTCTTCCTGTTCACATACCCAACCAAATGCCTTTTAAATGTCGCAATTGTACCAGCCTTCACCACTTCCTCTGGCAGCTCATTCCATACACGTACACTCTCTGCGTGAAAAAGTTGCCCCATAGGTCTCTTTTATATCTTTCCCCTCTCACCCTAAACCTATGCCCTCTAGTTCTGGACTCCCCGACCCCAGGGAAAAGACTTGGCCTATTTATCCTATCCATGCCAGTCATAATTTTGTAAACCTCTATAACGTCACCCCTCAGCCTCTGATGCTCCAGGGAAAGCAGACCCAGCCTGCTCAGCCTCTCCCTGTCGCTCAGATCTTCCAATCCTGGCAACATCCTCGTAAATCTTTTCTTAACCCTTTCAAGTTTCACAACATCTTTCCGATAGGAAGGAGACCAGAATTGCACGCAATATTCCAACAGTGGCCTAACCAATGTCCTGTACAGCCGCAACATGACCTCCCAACTCAATACTCTGACCAATAAA